>NC_135501.1:194442153-194617153 GCF_052857255.1 Amblyomma americanum | reverse complement strand
TCCACAGAAATGTGGCCGGAGAGGTTAAGAGTCAAATCCACCAAATGTGGCTCGTTTAAGAGCTCAAAGCCTGTCAGCTGATCCTCGGCAGAAAAAAATATAGCTTCTACTGATTCTTTACGCTTCTGATGTTATGACCAGCCTCATGCCTCTCTTAACTAAAAGAAGTCTTGATTTTTTTTTGTTTAGCAACAGCTCTATCCACAGCCGCATCCGTTAATTGCTTTGCTTCCCACCAAACATATCATATTTCGCATCATCCGTAATAATTCCGGCAACTAGAACTTAAAAAATGTAAGTCTGAAACAACTGAAAAATAGAGAGAGAAAAAGATTCTTAAGGAACTTTAAGTGAAAGTGCCGAACGTGCAAGTATATCCTCTATATATACTCCAAATACAAAGCAGTGATTTTAATAAATTGTTTAGCTGACAGCTCAGAGCAGCGTCACGCAAAACGCTACAGAGAAGTGATAATGAGGAAAGCACAAATCATAATCGAGAACGGTTCAAAGGGAGTCGCAGTCTGTGCCCCAACGTTTCGACTAATAGATTTTGTACTCGTTTTAGCAATAGCAGGCATCATTGGCACGGGTTAAATCACGGATCAATACTGTTGGCACTGGTGAGCACACTCCGGTGTATATGTGCAACCGGCAGGCCCAGATCACGTGACCACGCCGAAAATTTTCCGGAGACCGCCCACTTCCGGCATTCCTGGATGGCGTTCTCATGGACCAACCCGTCAGCACGCGAGCTGCTTCCTCTGCGAAAGTCCCCGAAAGCTGTCCTCCTTCAACAAACGAAAAAGGGCACACCGCCGCCAGTAGAACTCAGCGTCATTCACTACGAAACACGGGCTCGGTAGCTCTCTGAATGTGATGAACACCAACGAAAGCACACTGTAAAGTGGTGCACAGCAACCAGAAACAGTTTTTTTTTTATTGTAGCGAAAGCTACACTATGCTAGCCGGAGCGATTTCACCCGTCTTGGCCATCTGCTCCTACGCAAGAGCGAGTTTCGCCACAGGTGCGCCGCGCGTGACGTCACAGCTGCGCCGTCACCGCGACCGCCACCGACTCCGCCCCCTCCCCCGCTGCGCGTTGACGCCACGACTAGCTATGCGCCTTACCGCGCATGCGCGTGGGGTCGAATGAACACGTGACGCGATGCGCTCGGCCGTCAGTTGCAGCCATGGAAGAGAATTGTCTTGCTCGTTGCGGCAGCTTTTGCTACGTATATACTAGGCATAGCAGAGCTAAGCCATCGCTAATTTTAACGGCCAGCAGTTATTCGTAAAAAAAAAAAGTGGTTCCAATTCAGCCTCAGGAATTCAAGCGCGCTCGAAGAAAATGCCGAATTGAGCTTTCTACCTAATAAAGTGAACAGCTCGCATGCAGGCTTGTCAAAGCAAGAAGCTAACTTAAGTGAAGGCAGAACAATGGCCGTGGATAATAAAAAAATTGAGGTAAAAATCAAAGGACTGAGTCGTGGTGTGGTAATTAACTCGAGCCCCACCGCTCGATCAATAAAACTTTTCTTTAAATATGCTAATGAGACGTCACTCGCACCACCTAATAAAATAACAAATACCAAAATATCTCTCAGTACTCGTAGCAGAACGCACGGCTGGAATCAACCTCATCATTATGAATGACACTTATCTCCCCTCTTTTAATGGAGATCCGGTTTTCACTCTTCACTTCGCACTTATCGTCTTTAAGCATGAACATAATTTAATTTTGCAATCGAGCTTCATTTTAAGGGGAAACACCTATGCTTCTAACAACATTCAGATGACAATGACGTGTTCGTAACGGAAGGGCCTCTCAATCGCAAAATAAAGGGCACCCGTGAGGTGCTAGTGCGAAAACAATACAGACGGTCGGGAACTGTCGAAACCAGGCGCCTCAGCTTTCGTGACCCCTGTACCTCTCACGTCGGAAGCCCTCAAAATTGAAGAGTTTGCCATTCCCTCTCAATCACGGGCCAACATACCTAGGCAATGTCAATACAGAAATAAGCTTCACGTTTGTTGGAGGAATTAGGAAGGCGGAGACGAAATAAAGAAAAGCTTATTACAATAGGTCGCTTTTGGTACGCTATCTGTACACAGCGTTATATACGAGGGCAAGCACACTAGTAATATATATTTCGTTCCTCTTAATTCAACTCCAAATTTCATGCCCTTTCAAACGCGAAGGACAGTGGAAAAAAATTCCTTTCTGCCCACCTCACAGATCTTCGTAACTCGGCAAAAATTATCTATGATTTATTTTCGTGTTTCTTGTCGTGGTGCATCGTGTGGGAATTACATGTAGTTCTCTTTCCCTTAAGTATATTAGGAAAAAGCGCAATAAGTGAGGGTTTATTCTTGTTACGTCCCACCGTCACAAATCACGTGCGTAGGCATCCCTTCAGTTGCCCTCACTGGAAGAGCTGTCATACATAGCAAAAAAAAAAAAAACGCGTCACGTCGCTTTGATTTTGTCACTGATTGCCATTCCGGTATGAAAGGAAAGTTTTACAATGGTTGAGTCTCTTGCGCATGCGCAGACGTGATTTGGAGAACTGAGAATATTTTCTTGAATATGCATTGAACTTCAGTTGATGTCTGGCGTGTGTTCCGTCCGTTTCTCTGTCTCTGTCCGCTGTTTTATTTGCGGTAGCTAATATGTTGCAGCCAGTGTCCCACCACCAACTAGCCCAACTTTCTTGTTTAATTAAGCCATGACAGTACCAATCAAGAGCTCTGTTAAAACACTCAATTTTAACCCCAACCACAATTTGTTAAACGCACAAAGACTGCGATAATGCAAAATATGCTGAAAAGAAAACATACTTGTAAACTAGTCTCTATTTTTGCAGCGTTAACTTCCTTATAATTCACATCCTGCACCACTGTGTTCGCTGCATTGCCTCTAACAATTCTCTCCGGCGTACATGGTTGAGTTTTTTATGCATCATTGACAGTTTACAATACACAACCTCCTGATTACTAGTTCTAGGGGAAACAACATTGAGCTTTGCCAATGCAGGTTGCTTTCTTGCCTTCACATTTCAAACAACAAAAAAAAAAGATAATGAATACCAAAAGTGCAAGAGGCAAAAAGCGTGCAGGGCATGGTGTCGTAAAATCAATTTTGGAATGCGGGTTCCAGTACCACGTGCGAATGCACTATGCATGCGACAGCCCATCGGGGTTTCCCAAAAAAACCATTTCGTGGAGGTTGTGTTTCCGTAGGTTATACTAAGGCTTCGACGAGTGCTTTCTGCGATGCTGTTATATTTTCCTGCCTTGCATGTAGCGGCCTGTGGACCCGCTTTGAGGCGTGGTCGAGCGCCATCCAAGGAGCGGACTGCTCCCGGAGGACGGTGCCATGAGAGAGTTTGACAGGTGTCACCAGCTGTCGCATTAAAGCGGCGAGACACAGCAGTGACCGTGTCTTCGTGTTTCCCTGTCAACTTTTCAGCTGACGATGCTGCAGCGCTGTATTTATCTCGTCAGGCAGTGCATTTGGGAATCACCGGAACTGTTGTCACCGTTATCCTGTTACCCAACGAGTACGTGCTCCGACAGCAGAATGATCAGTCCGCCGAAACTATAGCGTCCCGCGTTTACAGGTGGCGGAGGGCATTTGCAGGTGTGTTTGTGAATAATGCATGTGGTTTATTATGTATGCGCGTGTTATTGCAAGGGCATGTGAGTTTACACACGTATGAAGGGGAAATTTGACGGAAGGCCGCAAGAGTAGTTTGTTCTCGGGATTAGGACCAAGCATTCGAAACAGAAGTAGACAGGCGCCTGTTGTCCTCTTCCGAGTTTCAGCAGGTTATCTTATTCAAGCAAGCACTGCAAGCCGGACAAGCGGCAAGCTGAGAAAGGTCGTCAATATGTCTTTTTTTTTTTCTCTTTTTTTACCAAACCGTGTTTTCCCGGGCTGGAATTATAACAACTGTCTTCGGTAGTGTCCGCTTCGTAGTAGACCATCAACTGCGCACGGAAGTCGAGTGTGAAGCCAAAAGACCTCGCCCAGAACACATTTGACATCGTCTTTTCTTGTAGCAAAAACTTAAAATGTTAAAGGACAGCATATTCGCTGCCTATCAGAGATCACTTTTCAGCAAACGTTTGGTAAAAGCTGGCCCTGGCATGCTCTACGGCGGTTAATGAGCATGCATTAAAACTTCTGGCTATATCGCAACCGACGCTAACTGTGATGTTGGGCACGCGATGTTCATTTTTGTTTCTTTATTCTTTGTACAAACGTTTTCTGAAAGGCAACTCCTGTAACTTTTTTATGCGATAATTTTATCAACAACTGACAATCAGTGTAACAGCAAGCAGATATGCTTCATGGATTTCTCAAGTGTGGCTGCAGAAGCGGTCTCCACTAACAATCCTCATGCCTGCTCATCACTCACCGCATTAGCTATACGCTGTCTTCTGAGGCCTGGGAGAAAACCGGCTGTTTTATTTAGATCTCGGCACATAAAGTGAAAGAAAGTTTATAGGCCCTTTAAATCGCACCCCGAATCTATCGTAGAATTCAGTGTGGCTCGGTACCATCTTTCTTACTTTATTGCCAAAATATGAGCACTTGCGCCTCTGTATACATTCTATTTAAAGAACCAATCTTCATATTCTCACTATTAATCAAAGCTTGAGACACGTCCTTAGTGCGTGAAGTGAGTACTTATAGTGGAAGCAGGCAGCACAAAACTTATTTGAAGCACCACTCTCTCTTGAATGTCGCTTCCACTTTTTGCGCATACATTTGCATATTGATTATGAACAGAGCGAGGTTGGTGCTCGGGGTTGTCTTCAATGCACGTGTTGTGAGCTCTCTGCTCTCCGAGGGAACATACCATCCCACCTGAGTGGCCATATTGATTCGGCAGAATGCAGCAAGCTTTCATTGGGAGTATAATAAAGCAACAGATAAAGAAACCGACGTTATCTCCGCAACAAGTTGCTTATTAATGCGCGCTTCATGTTTCCTTTCATGGGAAGCCAATATACGCCCAAAAAAAGCTTCGTGATCTTGCAGTTGCATCTGTTATTTGCGCAAACAGCTAAGACCTCCACGTGCTTTAACCCAACATATGCCCCTCAAGACATCGTGAGGCGATTTTTAAACTACAAGAATACCCTGGTTGTATCGCGATTTGGTACCGCGGTAGAATTAGTATAGATAACCACAGCCTATGAACCGCATCACTCAATGACCTCCTCCCTACCACCACCAGCGCATCAGAAGCATCATCATCACCATCATCATATTTAGTTTCACTGCTGGCAAAGAAATCTTCGTTCGTTATCCTCTATAATCTCCGCTTCTCACGAGGCGTGGCCAAGGCATTGATAACAAAAACACAAGAAATAGATGGTATCGGACACATCAGCAATAAAAAATCAAATTTTCTCTCAACAAGCTTTAGAGAAATCAGATCTCCCTTTAATATTCAAGCGGTCGAAATATATTAAGAGTAGATTGTGATGAGTTTTAAATCGTCTAATGCTTCTAGTAGAAGTCAGATCGGTTGGAAATATATGTAACGCAACTTTATGGAGATATATGTTGAATAGCAAAGATAATTGGCAACTAACTGTCATATAGGTAAAAAAACAACGAAGAAAAAGCCCATTTTCATTAGATATTTTCTTTAAAATAAATTTTGGGGTGTATTAATGAAAGCTTTCCTGATGGTTTACTCGCGAAAAAAAAAACTGAAGTAGAGTACGTTTCTCCAACTCACGAAGCTCCTTCGGCCATAAGGAATTTCTGGCCTCTGGAACATTTCTTAGCAAGATGCAACTCGGACATACGTTGTCTCAGAAATCAGGAATAATTACAAACAACCGTTCTTGCGCAAAAAACAAAACCAAAGTAACTTTCGTTCATTTAGACGTCGCGAGAAACGTATGTTCTATAGCGTCGAAAATCTTTTGGAGTCATTATACGGCGCGGAAGAGCAGAGAGTGTTTAAATAATTGAAGTAATCTTGCCTGGCTTCCACCGGTGCTCGAGGTGGATGTCGTGGTTACGCCTTTCGTTGAAGACACAGAGTGCGCTGCCTAGTACTGATTAACATTTACGAGCATCTTCGTGGTTTTGGCGGATATCTACTGCGTCGTCTTTTTGTTCGTATACAGCTCTTCTACCTGGAACACGCCTCACTGTTCTGACAGAGCGTCTGCAATACGTCCAGCACGAGGCTGACACATAAGAGACTTGGGACAAAGAAATCTACAGCGCTCAGGAGAGTAAGTGATAGGCATGCTCCAGAGAGGGCACTGCAAGCCGACACAGATCTGTACATCATGTCAGTAATTATGCTTGCACAATCACCGACCGTGGCACTTTGTAATGTAGATTTATAATAACACTGCTTTAAAGTCTATGGACACCAGGCCCCTCTCGGAGGATTTGATCCTCGGCGCTTGGCTAGATAGTTTTAAAACTCTACCGGCAACGCGAGCGCTCTGACGCTTTTTAAGCGACACGGACCTTGCCTCGCGTTTGTGATGTCAGAAAGTGTGCCTTTTTATTTGTTATTTTATTTTGTATGTATTTTTTCATCTTCCTCCTTTCATCATCATCATCATCATCATCCCCCATCGTGACCCTCTTTTTTTTTTCTTTCCTCTTCCCGTTCCCCAGTGCATAGTAGGAGGCCAGGTATTTATTTTCGGGCCAACCTCTCTGCCTTTCCCCACCAATAAGCCCTCTCTCTCTTAGAATAACACTGAATTAACCACGAAGCAGGGAGATATATTTTATTACTCACGAAATATTGCCGATATGCACGTTATTAGGAATTTTAAGCAGCTGCTAGCTAGCGCAGCAAAGCCTTGTGGTCTATGCCGCTTGAATGGAAGAAGTGGAGGTTGTTGGTGGAACTAATCACACGAATAACAGATTCGGCTTTTTCTTAATTTAAGGACTAGGTGGTGTCCCGCTCACGCCAAAGGTAGCAGCGTCGCGATGCCTCTTCTAATGTCTGCTCAAAAATTGTTGAGTTTATACAACAGGCGTTTATGAAAACGTAGAAAATTTGGTGCCTTTTAAGTGCACAAGAACACCATTTTTGAGAATCTACTGCTTCAATAGCTTTTTTATCAGCTTGTTTAAATAGAACAGGGATTTCGTTTTTCGTTGTTAAATGCCGTTCTTGTTGAAAAGTCAGGAAAATTGTCCGAAACTGGCATTTTCACCATCTGCTCCATTTTCTCCTCACGTCTTGTGATAGTGGCACAGGAAGTGTTGCGAGATTTCCCCGTTCCAATCATGTTTTTGAGCTCACGCATGTGCACATGCATGCATGCGAGCTACACACACGCACACAAAGGAAATTTCTCCTTTTCGCCTTCATGCTTTGCTCTCACATCATGCGGCTCCAACTAGTCTCCATTGCCGGCCGATCTCCTGGTCCATCAAAATGTTTCTCTTCCTACTCATCGCCGCGTCTCCTTTCATGACTTCCGCAGTATGGAGTATTGTGTCCGGAGCCATCCGCCTTCACTGATTTCCGCGCACTTTCCTGGTTTCCGTTTCCTCTTCAACGCCGAAATACCCGCTTTCCCGACCCACTTGCTGAAAGGGACGTCTGAAGACGTCGTGCCATTCTCGCCCCAACTTTCTCGAGCCAAAGTTTATATTATGAAGCGTTGCACCGAGAGGATCCTTGCCCGTCCTGTCAGCAACATCGAAGGATAAGGGAAAACTACCGGAAGTGGCCGGAGTGCTTTGATTCACTTCGGAAACTGCCGACTCGGGGAGGATGTGCACTTCCGTCGTTCGCAGTGTCACTTTTCTGTTCGCGTCTGGCCGTGTGAAAAGCGTAGAGCTTCTTGAGGGTAAACGTGAAGTTTGTTGTCTTTTTAAGGGCGACTTTTTAGTGTTTCTGACAAGAAGCATAGACACAGGAACGTTGAAAAGAGAACATTGATGAACGTCTCTTGAACAATTCCTTACATATGCTCTCAATAACCTCTTCGTGGATTGTTGGCCGCTTGTAATATTCACCTTGAGTTCAAGCAAACAGATGCACTAGCAAACGTTGGTGCATTCTGTTTCCCGTTTCTTGTACGGCAAGATGCAGACATTTCGTCAGCAAATTAATGTTCATAGATAGTGGGCAGTGATGCAATGTGTTTTGTCCCTGCACTTTCGAAAGACGGCGTGAGAAATTGCAGTGCAGTTGATACGTCTCATAGGGAGTTTTCACACTGTCAGCCTCTCCATTCTGTGCTCAGGTTCTGTATTGACGGAACATAATCTTGGATTCCATTAAAAGCCACTACATCCGGGCGGTTTGCCTTGTGGTGCTTATTTGTAGTGCTCATTTTTCAAGATTTTTGTATAAATATATTTAATGCTTTCTTGATTTTATACGCTGCCGGCGTGGTCAGATTTTCGGACGTCTAGGTTTCTTCACTACGAAATCCATGCTTTCAGGCGCATGTAAAAAAAAAAACATGAGTACCGATCACATGGAAGACGCAGAGAATATGTGAAACATGCGCAGTCGTGAATCACGCACTGACAACGAACAGACATTCAGCGTTTCAGATTCATTGCATCGCCATCGACCGCAATCCTGCCTGCTACCCAGCCGCAACAAATTGCTGTCATATCTAGTTGTGTTAAACCTGCATACAAAGTTGCACGGAAGAAAATAAAATTATCTACCTTACGTCAATCCATTCGTAAATGCACTGATTTCCTCCTGCGTATTCTTTTATTACACTTGCGGGCGGGGGCAGTGTGTCAGCTTCGGAGAAACAGGAAGCAATCGACCCTAATTTTATATGTTGTGGGCAGCAGGCGTAGAACTACGCGCAGAGATTTGCTCTACCGTGGTACCGACCTTCGTATGAACTGCTGCCAAGCATTTGCTTGAGCACAGCTGTCATGAGCGCTTGTTTTTTTCTCGTTTGTTTCTTGAACGATAGGTGTTGTCATGTGACATGTTGGAACTCCAATGAATGCCTTTTCATGCAAGTCTCGGAAATACCCAGCTCCTTTGTCTCCTGCGTCGAACGAAGGTCCTCAACCTAAAGCTGCCCCGAAATGATTGTTATGGTCATATTCTAATGGAAGAGATCTGTAGAGGTGGCCTTTGTGAGTACCCTAGTTAAATTTAGAAATTCAGGGTTGACCCCATAGTTTACAGGTAATTTCTAGAATTTCCTGCTCACATCCGACTAGAGCAACACTTGCCAGCGCGGACTTAGCCTCCCTTCTCCCTCTCACATAGAGCGGGGAATCAAGGCGAGCATTGTCATTGTGCATTCCTAAGTGACATGGGCCAGACTGGCAGGGCGCTGTCCCGACTTGTTCGACCTCGCTATTCACGGAGCGTTCTTACGAAACCAAGAACGCTCATTCTTCGTCACATTACATAGAGGTTGAAGTATTGTACAGTTGCATGTTCTTGCATGTTGTTGCTCACCCACCTTGCACTTCTTGTTTACAACGTATTTTGTCTTCCAAACTTATTTACATAGCTCAGCTTTACGTTTGAACAAGTAAAAATCAACATTACGAATTAAACGCTGCACTTTCTGCTGCGAGGACGTTCTCACGCATTTTTCACTTCCTCTTCCAAAGCCTACACACCCATCAGAGCAAAGAGGCGAAGCACTGCTTCTATCTCAGAGGCCAACTGAGGGACCTCTTTCCCACACCTCGAACCCGCTTGTTATTTCTGTTCGTCCCATTGTCGGTTCTCGCTTTGATTTCGCACACATTCGTGTCGCGACACGTCTGGCGCACTCCACTTTTGTACGGAGCTACAGCTTCGGTGTCTGCACGCAACTTTTCGCAACTGTAACAATCAATCGGCGTCGAAGAGGGAGGCAGCAGCGTGCGGGGGGGGTGCGCTGCGTGCGATGGGAGCCGGAGGACCCGCCGTCGGTAGGGTGCGGCAGAGGGGAGGGAAACGCTATGCATGCGAGACTAACTGGGGCTCGTGCCTACTACACGCGTATCTCGCGCCGGGGTCGGGAAACCGGAGGCTGCCAGCAGAGGGCTAGGATCTTGGACAGGAAACATGTTAGCCTGTGCGCCACCATCTTTTGTGTCCTGTCCACCCTAGTACACATGCGAAAAAAAGGTAATGACACCCTCTGGATGAGGGTGTGTTGAAAATGAGAGTGCACTCTAAGCGCAAATACACCTATATGGGAGTGAAAAGGAAGTAAGCTCTCCTCTCTTTTATGGAAGGGTGTGTTCTAGAGGACAACTCCCTTTTTACACCTTTCTGTTTAGAGTGTAGCCGTCGTAAGCGTGACTTTGCCAGAGAAGAATGAACCACTGGCAGTTGGCGTAGAGAGTACTAAATAAATGTGGTCTATAAGTGTTAAAATTGTTGAGCTAGTTAGTACTGTAGTTGAGACATATTCATAGAATAACAACGCAACGGCTCCAGGCCTAAAAAGACACAGAAGGAACGGCGGAAAGGACGAATCACACAGCGTTGCACTAGTCCCTGCTACGCCTAGACTACTCCACTACAGGAATGCAAGTGCACGGCACGGTATTTTTTTTTTCATCCATTGCCACCAAGAGCTGAAAGTAAACAAACCTTTATTCATCCATTCGTTGCGCTCGTCTTTCGTACCGTCGACCACGATGATGATCAAGTGATCAACATGAAGTTCGATCGAAACCTCATCCAACGGTAAAGCTTCCTTAACCACCTAGTCTGCAAGGGCGTCTTCAAGATCTGTGACCGCTCCATGCTGGAGATGCCGCAGTGAAAGATGTTCTTTGCTGCCCATTTTCTCGACCATTGCTTGCGAAAGTGATCGTACACGTGATGTCAGCTTGCTGCTCCGCGTGTTGTGCGATGTCAGTGCACGGCATCAATCTCCGGGCTGTAGGAACTCTTCCAGAGCTCTGCGCTAGGGTACATCTTTCTTTCTTTTTATTTCTTTTTGCTGAGACTGTCATTCGAGAAATGAGACAGTTACTGCATTTTCCTGTCCTTAAGAGCAGTGCATGACGTAGCGACTTCTACCATTTATGCTGCGTCCAATATTCGCGTCTTAAGCAAACATTACACCAAAGTGCTTGTCGAGATGCGATAAAAGCTTCGAGAAATATTTGCAATGTGCTCGAAATTTCGTTGCTATTACCGCATTTATGCTGTTTTACAAAAACGCGTTTTCATTTGTTTCTCTGCGCATGCAGCAAAATTCTTTTGCAAGATGCTTTTAGGGCGAACATTTCTTTCCAATGGTGGTTTAGGAGCGTAGGTCAAATCTAGGCGAGGTGTTGCCAGATCTGCCGTGAAAAATATTGCCACATACGCTAACTAAGCTTTTAGAGGATGGTGGACGGACTATGTATCCCGGACAACAGCGACTACGCTGGGGCGGTTGCGCACGTGAAGATATTTGGTGCTTATGGCCATCAACTTTTGGGTTTTCAGAATACCTCGCTTTATAAGCAGTTTCCTGCAACGATATTCCGATCTAGAGTTAAATAAGCGGTAAACTGTAAGCTTTCAAACTACGCTTTCAAACTACGCTTTCAGAAGTGGCACGACACACACATGCTTGAACGCGCACGCGCAAAAAACAAACATTTCACATACAAGCATGTTTGCTTCGGAGTCGTATGAAAAGCTTGAAAAGCGCTTCGAAGACTTTTATTTGCCATGACCATGCAACTGCCATGAAACACCGAAGAGACCTTCGAAACAACAGTTAACGTTTTGTCAGTAAATCTTGCATATTTTCTTCAAATAAATACGCTTAGATTAGGCTGCCATTAAGAACTGCACTTAACCGCCCCTTCACCGATTTTTGAAGCGGTCTCACGTAATCCCATTTTCTTATCTAAGCTTCATCTCTGCACTGCAAATAGATGCTAAACTGCGTCTTACACGAGTACATGCTAACCGCATAAAGCTTGAATAAACAATTATCACTTTCTGCAGCACCGACTCGTTTCTCTGGTTCGCCGAACTCTATTCTCCCATTGAACACAGAGATCGAAATCATCGAATCAGGGAATCAGGTCCCAAGCGCCAGTAGTGCAGGCGGGTTGGGGTATTTTACAAATCGCTCTAAAAGCATCTTAAGTTTTTATAGAAGCCTAACCCATGCAAAAACGTCCTATGGGCGTCTATGGAAAAGGCTATGTCCGTCTATGGCCTTTTATGAACGTCTATAAGCACCCACAGAGGTGCTCACTGCCAGCTACTGAAAAATCTATGCCACTAAAGCTATAGCTTTGGAACCATACAACTGGCTTAAGCTCTCTATAGAAAAATATATCAGCCTGTATATACAGCTATAGACAGAAATAGGAAAGGTCTATAGCTATTTGGGCCAAAATGCTATAGCCGGCCATAGGACATTTTTGTATGGGAAAGACCAGCAGAGCCCTCCCCTGCTTCCTTCTTCTAAGCTTACCTCTCGCGCCCGCGCTCAGACACGTGCCTCACTTACTGTTTAGAGTATCATAGTGAAAAGTAAAGCTGAAGAAAGGACACAGCGCTTGTGCATATTCTTTCTTTTGAACGGCTCATTTGCCTCGGGGGTGTAAACGCTGAACACGGCACGTGACCCAATCGCGGAGTTTTCAAACCTTTTGAAAAGAGATTGAGTACCCGCTCTTTCAAGGCAGAGCAGGTACCATCGGTGGGGTGTCGATGAAGCGATACTACCATCAAAGTTGAAGGCTTAGAAAGAGGCAGTAATGTTTCAGTCCCCGATGGCAAACCAGATCTGAGGGCCATGCTGCCAGCCGGAGGGCGTTGGGAGGCAGCTTCGCTGAATGAATACCACGCTCCTTGTCGATATGCGAACGGGCTTTTGGAAACGCCTTCCGGTGTGCATTGAGTCGAATTTCAATGCATTTTACTTTAATTTGATTACCTTTGCCGGTAGTCGAACGAATGCAAGTGCGCGTATTTGCACGCAGTGATACGGTTGAAAGGAACGGATACTGGGGGAAGTGGGGAAGTGGCGGGTAAAAGTCAGATTCAAAGTCAAAGCGTTCTTTATTTTCTAAAGTACAAGGCATACATACCAAATTATTTGGGCCGATATCCGTGCGGTTATTGAAACGGTCCAGTACAAAATCAAATAAAATACACCAGGCAGCCATAGTGAGCAAAAAAATTTAAAAATAAAAGAAAAATAAACACCAACAGGAATAAAGATTGGCTTGGAAGAAAATGCGCACTTGAGGTAACACTTCAGAAAAAAAAAACACAGAGTGATAAAGAACAGGAAAGAAAAGTTGGCAACGGTCAACAAACCGTTAAAATAAATGCGATGATGCGTCGGGTTGTATGGGAGTGCCGAAAGGAATACTACGCGAATAGTGGGCATGCACACGAATTCAGAGTATGCGCACATGACGAGGGTCCTCTGTGCATAGTTGGGAAATGGATTGTGTATTCTGGAATGTGTACCAGTCCGTAGTCCTGCGACGACAAACAAGGACATCAATTCTTTCATTCTCGCGCTCTCTTTACCGTGGCTTTGATCAGAAGCAAGAGGCACCCGTGTGCCGGATTCAGGAAGGGCCGGCTCTGACATCGTCAGTCCGTCATCCGCTGCGTGTCAAACAGCTGCCAACGACTGACAGGTGTTGTCTCTGTGGCACTCCGTCGGAAATTTGCGATGTGCGACACTTGGGGACATGCCCAGCGACGGGATTGCGCATGAACGCTTTCGTAGGGAGACAGGGCGGCAATGGAATGTCGAACTTGACCCTTACAACAATTCCTTTAGACAATCTGTAGACCGTCCATAGACTCCTGTCTATAAAGTCTATAGACCCTCTAAAGGCAAACCCTAGAGAACAGTCTATAGGCAATATAAATCTTATAGAAAGTCTATAGACAATCTACAGATTTATGGCCATGCACTATTAGTAGACGTTTGTCTATATAAAGTCTATAGACTATGAACAGACAAAAAGACAAATCTACAGGAAAGCATTATACGATATAAGCTCATAGACTGTGTACAGACAATTTTTGAAAGGGGACCGCCTTGACTACACAATGGGCAATAGTTCTATCCACTGACTTTGCGGGTTTCTCAGAGAAGGTTGAGTGAACTCCTTCTAAGATTCTCCTGCATCCCCATCAGCTTTCTAAACATGTGCCTAGTCCCATACCTTATGAGTGAAAAAAAATGCACGCAATTATTAAACAGCGACGTATTCAGGTTGTCACGTGTCCAACATTCTTTGAAAAAAATTTTGAATCGTTGACTATTGTAAGGTATCGTTATGGGAATATTGAAGGTAATGATTCATTCTTCAGAAGTATAGCAAAATCATTCTTTTATGGAGTATTTCCATCACTTGTATCCAGCAGTCAAGAGGGCCATAGAAAACCAATGAGGAACGCTTTTGACGACAGCAAAAACGTTAATACCAAAAAAACGCAAGCCTGCCGACTGGGGATATGGATATTTATTGAATGTTATAGTGAAATCTTACAATATATGATAAAATTGCTTTCATAAAAATGGTTCCTGTTCAAAAATAATTTTATCCGGATTTGTTGGGTATGAAACAGAGGTTTATACAGGCTGCATATTTAATTACACGTCTTCAGCTGTACTGGAAACACTTGCTGCTGTGAAACATTGATGAATATATTACCTCGGCGAGATCTGTCGGATCTTGTACCTTACATTACTAGACCAACAGGGAGAAGAAAGGCTAAGCTTGTATATGTTCCGAAGTGTGAAGGGTGGCAACACGAAAGATCTTATCCTGCCTTAAACGTGGTTGTTCGGATCGAGGCATTATACATGTTGCGATTGGCGGTTTGGGCTTCGTTTAGGAAGTACTTTTTATTGGTTCGTTTATATAATTCTTGTCTTTCAGGTCTAGCCTAAAGTGTATACGCTGTCTGCGTATCGTTTGCACCGAATGCAGTTGATGATACGGGGAAGACCTGTAATTTGGAGTCACTGTTTTTCATAAACTTTCAGGTCCTCCTACGAGCTTTTTGATAATCATATACCTGGGTTCTTTTGTTCTCCTTGCAAGTCACCGTCACGTAAAACAAGTTAGTAGTCACATTGTGCCCTTTCATTCTTTGTGTTGTTTTGGCTCAGCCGGAATTCGGACTTAGAACCTGGCTGCACTGGAGACTCTAGAAAAGCTTGTCCCTCCCTGCCCTAGACTTCATCCGTTTAGTCGCGTTTGAAAAGAAGAGACGCAGTCTGTTTACCTATACCAGTGACGAAGAAGAGGCAAAAGTGCCTATAGACCTAATTCCCACATTGCAGCCCCTTTTTGTTTGCCAGAACATAATGTGATCGGGGGTGGTGATGTAAGTTATTATTAAGATACTATAAATATATTTCTGCAAATACTCTTCAAGCCCCTACAATCGACACTACTGGTGTACATATCACAGCTTCGTTTTCCTTGTCCCCGTGTTTGCGACAAAACTGCTAACGCAGATTCGTCGTACCGCACCGTATGATCCCCCTTCAATATTTGTTACCTTCTTATTTTTCTTTCTTTCTTCTTGCTTTGCCTTGGATTATTGTTTAGCGCGTGTTTGTCGTCTCAATTGATTATTTGTCATTTTATCTGACTATGACTGGTCATTAATATAATGTTTATTCTCCATTTACAGCTAACATAATTGTGCCTGTACTGTGTTATGTTTATTGTGCGTTGTAGCTGTGAAGCCGCGTGGTTTTTCTCCTGTACGAAGAGAGGTGGCCGTCGGCGTTGTAGGGTGGTAACCTCTGCTGAGTAAATACGTAAAAATGCCGTATTTCGTGGAAGTGCTGAACTTTTCGTATGACAAAGCAGTCACCGCGATGTCCAACACTTACCTCTTTAAATGCATTGAAATCACGCTACAGAAGATTCAATTTTTTGTTTCTGGTTTTCTGCCATGTGAGGCATTTTACACTACTTAAATTAAAGCACAAATCTTACCTTTCATTTAAACTGGATGTTTTAATTTTTGCGAAACTGTACTCTCGGAAAGCCATTGGCTTTGATGGATATAAGTGGCACATAGGAAGGATGAAGCCCTCCGCGGTCTACACTTCTGTAGTTTCCAGGCAGTACGACATTCCACAGCATTCATAAGCTGTATTCAAGGTCGGCGAACGTGCCGATTTTCTCGAAGCACCCTTTTTTTTTTTTCATTGCGAGAGCTCCACGATCTTCCACGTTATCAAAAAACCGCTTCAACCACGGCCGACCCAAAGAATCTTTCGCAGTAAGCGTAGCGCACCCCAGTTCTCATTGACTCGCATTCACTGGAGTCTTGGCGCCATCTCTCGGCACGTAGGGGAAGTTTTTGTGCGGTTACCGTGGTTGCGCCCTTCTGTGCCCTTTCCCCTGATCTTCCCCAAGCGGAGCGGCGGCGGGGAATCCGCCCCACTTCCCGCGTGAGAACCTTATGGCGGTGGCTCAAAACGCACGTGGCACTGGTCGGGTACGGTTCGCTTTCCGCGAAGTCTACGGCGGGTTTCGCTCCGTATCGACTGCGACCATCGTGGGCTGTTGGCCGAAGCGCAGGGAGGCATGGTGCATTCTCACGCGTTGCGTGTCAGTGAATCGAGTGTTTCTGTGAAGTCCTGCGAGATCTGCCACGAGCCCACTGGTGCAAGCTCTCCAGCTGAAACCGTGCTGCCGCTCGTCATGGATGATAGAAGTGCCTTACAAGACCTGCATCAAGGTAAGGATTCAGTGTTTTCATGCTTATAAATTGCTGTGTTTGAAAAGGAAGACTGAAGCAGTTCGAATGACGGTTAGCAAAGAGCGACCATCACTAACGATGTACAAAGCGGTCAATGCTTCGATTGCTCTTATAGCTTTACTAGTATGCCACTTGCTCAGATGGGGTTTGGCGAACTTTCGACTGTTTGAGAACAGTGCAAGGTCTCGAAACTTCAGCAACGTTGTTCTTTCTTTAATACTAATTATTTTTACTTATAGACTGCCGAGTAACTCTGTGTGAAACTGTCGATTAGTGAAGCACCGATATGTGCGTAGAAGCCCGACATACATCTCAGTCATGAACACAGTGCATACGATTGTATGACGAATTGTCATTAAAAGTTGTGACTAAAGAGGGAAGACATCTGTATTCGACTTGCAGACTGCTGGCGATGTACACATGGTCCATCATAAAAGTTGTGCTTAAAATGAATGAATATGCTGATCGCATAGGTTGTGTTGTGTTGGGTTTTGTGGCACATAGGCAGCTGAGGCCATCGTGCGCCAGGCTCAATCGCATAGGTAGACTTTTATTAAGTACCAGGCATCGTGAAACAAAAATTCTGTGGGTCTTCCCTTTTCTCTAGTAGCTTTTAGAATTAAGTAGTAAAAAAATTATTTTCAACATATGCATTTCGATTCATCCTTCATTTAAGTTAGCTTTCTAAAACTACACTGTGCTAATTAGCGTTTCCACAGCGAGTTGGTGTTAGATGTTTGGAGATTATAAATTTTCTTGCTTTTAAATTTAGCTGTCACTGACATCTTTGTTATAGCACCCCTGCACTCACCCTTACTGTCTAGCATTCGTCAATGTGCAATTTGAGCATCATGATGAAAAAACCTATACCCTGAAATGCCTGCAGGTCAATCACAGAAACTGTGCTTTAACAAAGACCGCATTCTGAAGGGAGAAATTGCGCCACGCGCTGTGGACGTGTAGCTCTTTTAAGACACAATTTCTTCTTGCATAATGCTCTAATTGCGCAGCGAAGCGAATACAGAAAACTCCGCTTGATACTGACTACGATAGCGATACTATTTGCTGTGCAGCAAGTTCCATGTGCAGTTGTCGTTGGGGAAACATTAATGGGGAGCTCTTTATATAAAATCCCATCTGTTACTGTGTGATCCGAGACCGTTTGAGTGTGGTCGCTTTGCAGTAGAAGTGTTCTAAAACTACTTCCTTCTTGGCTCCAGGAATCGGGGAAAACTGAAAATTTTAGCTACGAGCATGGCAGCATCCCCCCCTCTTCCTTCCTTTCCCCTAAAGAGTGACACTTAAGCTGTAACTGAAGCAAAAAGAAAAACACATGCTGTAAAGGCGCTGTTTTTGTGCAACTTTTGGTAGCCATAACAGCTGTGTAGAATATGTTTAACAAGCGGCGGCGTCGTCCCAGTGCACCGACACTGAGAATTTCATCTTTAGCACGCAGCCAATAGACTTATGGTCCAGATGGCCCAAAGCATGGGAGCTTTTGTGTCCCCGGTGTCGATGTCATCCAGGCGGGCTGGGCTGTTTCGACGCTTGCAAGAGCCGCTGTCAGAAGCCAATTGAGGAGGAAAGGAGTGCGGCAGATATGGCTGCCACTTCCTGTGATGTAATTTTCTTTCTCCCTTACCTCAATGAGCTCGAAAAACTTGTTTTCAAATATATGAGCGACACGTTTAAACCCAAACAGACTTATAATGAGAAAGCGAAGAAGAGATAATTTGATAATTTGGCGATTTGGTTTGGTGGGATGTTGCAGATTTAGAGAGAGGGAAAGACGCGGGTATGAAACAAGAGAACATGAGGTGTACTCACGGCATATCTTTATTAGTGCGAACAGAGATTGTGCAGCCATACGGAGCAATAACAGAGGCGTTTAATATCAAAAAAGAAAAAAATGATAAGAAGATTTCACGTGTCGTAAAAGGTTTTGAGAAGAGTGGTTGAAAAAGCAAACCTCGCAGCGTGTTACCGCGACCGATGGCTGGCTGCCGTATTCTTCACCTTATCGTATAAGTACTGCCTCAAGAAATTGTTGGCTAATGTGAATGGAGCGAGCTGTCAAAGTGAGCGTGGCTGAAAGCACTGGCGGCAATCTTTACATCTCTTGAGCGCATGACCAGACATAGCACGAGACATTATATGAGGAAGAGGCCGACTGGGCCTGTACCCTGGCTGTACAGTGTTCGGTCCAGCAGACGGGATGCATCGATGTGCATTGCTGCGGTCCAGTTAGCTTGAGGAGTACATAAAGTATGCCACGTTTACGGCATCAGCTTTGCATCTAGTGTTACTTAACAGGAACAATCTCCATTATTCATACATAGCACTCACATTATGTTCAAAGATGAATGATGGTTGATTTGAACACTTCAATTCTTGACAATTGCTGCTGGTTGGACGCACCTAACGAATCAGTGTCTGCGACACGATGACGGTGATGCTTCATGTATAGCCCGCTGATCTTAATAGTGTTTTTTAACGGGCCAGTTGAACTTGAAGTATTTCGACCGACGATGTGCTCAATAAAAAGAGAACGGAATAAGTCTCTCGTCAAGCACTGTTTGTGCCAATTTTTCACCTAATCCACATGATGTTTCGCTCTTCAGTCGAGTTTGTTCAGTCTAATCTACGGATCTCTCGGCGCGCAGGTGTTTCGGCGCACCAGGCGCTCTTGCCCCTGCCCGACCTGGTGACGTCGTGTGGCAGCATCGACAAGTCCATTGCGCTTGCCGTCGACGCATCGTGCGCCGCCACGACATGCCGAGAAGGAGCCAAGCATGTCGGCCGAAGGCTTCGGTATCTCTCCGATTCGCTGGATGCATCATCGGTGGGTGTCACCCTCTCCTTGTCACGTTTTCTTTTTAGTTACCGGCTGCTTCGGAAGCACTTCCTACGTCGACTCCGAAGTAGACCTGTTCGCTGTTCCCTAAATTAGCAATGCCCAGCTATCAAGGTATATTAAACTCCCTGGATATTGAGAAGGTAATGCCATCCCATATCTTGTCGTCTTCTTCCTGAAACTTCTTTGCCCATCTTATCACGGGAGTACCCCTATCTTGATTATCTTATCTCTCTAATGTTATCTTAAATATTAATCCTCTAATTGATTAATCGTTCGTGCATTTCTTGTGCTATAGACTACGACGCGGCCCCGTCTTGCGCGTGCGCTCAACTTTGAACACGTTTCCCAAGTAAAATATTAAATCACCACTGTATAGGTTTACAATGCATCACGTGGTCTCTCCGGGCCAGTCAGATGCGGAAAAAAGAGAAAGTAGTCAGTAAGCGTAAAAGTCTGGTTGATGGCGGCCGCATCAAAGATTGACGATACATCATCATTTTAGAGCGTCATGTTTGACTGCCCTCTGCTGCCACCTGACACTGCGTATGGTGGCACACCACCGTAATCCGGGAGGGGAGGGGGGATGGGGGGGGGGGGTGACGTACACCCTAAGAGGAGAAGTTGCTTGCGCTTTGCTAACCCGAGGAATTATCGCTTCAAGGAGGTATAGTGTCAGCATGCTGAATGCCACGTTTGGAGGGTATACTGAGCAGCTCCCTTTCCGCGCCATCAAGTGGAACTGAAGTGAAACGTTTGGTTTGGTTTATAGGGGTTTGACGTCCCAAAGCGACTCAGGCTATGAGGGACGCCGTAGTGAAGGGCTCCGGAAATTTCGACCACCTGGGGTTCTCTAACGTGCACTGGCATCGCACAGTGCACGGGCTTCTAGAATTTCGCCTCCATCGAAATTCGACCTCCACGGCCGGGATCGAACCCGCGTCTTTCGGGCCAGCAGCCGAGCGCCATAACCACAAAGCCACCGCGACGGCTCTAAAGTGAAACGCATTGAGTTAACTTGAACGACCTCATGGTCGTTTTTTTTTCTCAGTACGGTTAAGTGAGACCTGGTTACAGTTATTTCATGAAGAATACCAGGTAAAACTTGAGTCATGACTCGCGTCACGAAGCAAATACTTACAGGTGGAATACATTTTGAGCATCCAAACGCACGAAGGTGCGCTTGTGCCGCAGTATCGAAGCATTATACCGCATAGGACTAGATGGGTGCGTCCTGGGTCCCTATCGTTTCCGTGTAGTCAGTCTCAGCGCAATATGGTCGTTCGCGAGGGGAGACAGGCTGTTCTCAAACATCTGATCAACTGCGTGTTGCAAAGCCCGCGAGCACTGTCAGCTGCTCGCGAGTTTGTTGCGAGCTCCCTGGCTTGACTTTTCCGGCCGCATGAAACGGTGTAATAAGACCCTGTCCAGTGCAAGACAGAAACATGAATCCTCTCCTGCGCTTTGTTACTACAAGTAATCACACGCAAAAAAGAAAGGCGCTGAACATGTTTCACTAGCTATAGTTCTTTTTTCTATTGATTTTTTAGGCCCAGAGAGAAACACCTAAGCTGTTCATCATTGCTGATTTCAGAAATTCTCGCATGAAATTCTCCGTACACTTGCAAACTTGACCCCTCAAACACGACACACAATACACGCACTAATCTAATTTGGAAGATTCCTTACTCACGCTTAAGACTATCTGAACAAATGCTCCGTCATGCCCTACCGACCCTACTAAACCACCTTCATTGTCAGGGAATAAACATAAGCACCATTAACAACAATATGCTTAAGTCCTTCTTTGTAACGCGAGAGTGA
Organism: Amblyomma americanum; assembly: GCF_052857255.1. Classification (NCBI taxonomy): domain Eukaryota; kingdom Metazoa; phylum Arthropoda; class Arachnida; order Ixodida; family Ixodidae; genus Amblyomma; species Amblyomma americanum. The sequence continues at coordinate 194,595,760 of NC_135501.1, read as the reverse complement.
GCGTGTATGAAATTGTTCCATCCATTTAGAAATTCTCTTTCCATTTTAAAATTGGTGTGCTACCATGGCTTCCTTGTATATATTGACTTTTATTTGTGGCTCGAGAATGAGTGTGTATTCTTTTGTATTGCATATTATACGTACTGACTGTTACACTTTCTAATGTATAAAGATGTATATTTCTAAATCTTCCACTGTATTTTCCTTGTAAATAGGGGGCTCGAAGCTCGTCAAGTGGAAACTTCCACTTTTTCATCCAGCCCTCCTCGTCCTCCGTTAATCTTTTTCTGAGGAAGAAATAAAATATTCATTGATTGATTGAAAGCTGACGGAGCGCATGAAAGCCGCATAAATTTTTGTCACTGCAGTATCTGCTGATTGATTAAACGTTCGATCAGTCATAGGGAGCTCCTGAACGAAAATCTAACTTCATGCACCATTCACGCAAAGTCCAAATGGTGGAGTTTATTGGACCGCCTCAACCAAACAAGACGCAGCTTTCAGGGATGGCTGGCGCGGTGAAGTGTAATGAAGGAAAGAGCTTCCCGAAAAGGTGAGAGAGGAGCAGTGTGCAATTTCTAAATACCCCGCTTCCAAAGTAGGAGCGTGACCGCACCCAGCAGTGCACTGAAATTTGGAAGCGACCATTTTTAACCACCTTTCAGATGGATACTCTGATACCAGGGTGTGTTTGTGCATGCATCTGAAATCATGTTTATAGCTTCCTTACCCCACGTTTATGGAACTAATTTATTCAATCGTTATTTAAATAATTATTTTATTATATAATTAATCAGTAAATAATTAATCAAATATATAAGTAAGTAATCCTTTAGACCAGTTGGGCTCGTTCACACAGGTGGAGTTAGGGTAGTGTATGGAGGACTAAGGACACAGGACTGAGTGAAGTTATGGAAGGAAACGAGTGATTCTTTTTTCCTTCCCGTGATCAATGCACATTTGAGTCCCTGGAATTCGCTGCGCAGAAGCCGGACACATAAACATAGGCTTGCTATTACTGATACCCATGTGTTCTCAACCCTCTGCTTCGGACCACTTAATGTTCCGATCGAATATCTCAACAGGCGGTTTTTGGAGCCTGTGATCTGCCGGGAGGATCCGTGAGCGCACTGAATCGCCACTGCTTTTAGGTCCCTTATTAGAGCCGGAGGAAAAGGACAGTCATGCGCGAAGTGTCGACAGACACACATGTTGTGTCGGGATCGGTCTAAAGGGGCGCTCCCGACGGGCGCGATTGGACAAAGGTGGAAGTAGAGAAAAACTAGGGATTCAAGAACGGTGCTCTAAGAGAGCATTGCGAGACACAAATGGCCCCTTTTGACGAGAAAGGGCAGAAAAAAAGATCGAAAGCAGTCATTGGGGGAGGGGGGGGGGGGAGCATACAGCGGTCGCTTTCTCGTCGACATCGGGTTTCACCCGAAGATGTGTGCGAGTCAGGTAATACCGGGTCGATGCCCATTGAAACAGGCCCCAAAAAATAAGAAAATGGCAAGCCTAAGAGTTGGGCTTTAAAAATATGGCGGAAAACACTCAAATCGGTAGACGTCCAGCGCCGCCGCCTCGACGAGTTGCGTTTGATGGTGGCGGACACCCCGCGCAGTTGCTGCACGGTGGCGGTGGCGGCGAAAGCTTGGGTTGGGGAGCAACCGGGGAGAAAACGAGGGCTTATACCGGGTCGAGGGGTGAGCGTAGAGGAGTGTCTTTTGTTGGCGCAGAGCGGGGGAATATTTCTGCGTGGCCAGTTCCCGTTAGTTCGATTCACTCGTTTTTTTTTTTTCCTTCCCGTGCTGGTCTGCCACCCCTCGTCTTTCCATTGAACCTTCGTTCGTCGGTGGCTGTGTGGGCGTGTTCACCTTAAGCTTTGATCTTGCTTGAAAGGCGCATGGTGCCTATGAACAGAACAAAACAGTTTTAAGTTAGTCAAACAGAACATGTGAGGTTGGGAGACGACTAAGCGGCGCTTCGCACCCGATCGCTGTTTTCTTGTCGTCTGTCACACTGGTTATTGCGACTGACCATTGAAAAATAATAGTGGTCTTGTTTTAGTGTTCTCTTTTATCTTTCTTTCTTCCTTTCTTTCTTTCTTTCTTTCTTTCTTTCTTTCTTTCTTTCTTTCTTTCTTTCTTTCTTTCTTTCTTTATCACTCCAAAAGTTCAGTTATGAAGGAAGAGCTGAGGTATATGAAAGGCGCATAACATTGGCTGTTTAATAGCCATACTTTATGATTTCAGTTCAGTAGTATGGGATTGTAGGCGATAATCTCAAGGCAGAGAACCCGATACCAGAACCCACATTTTATTAAAAGCGCCTTGGCTCGGGAGGGGGGGGGGGGCGGTCAGGCTGTGGATTCATAAAAAGAAAGCATCGCGACTACTGAGATCCATTCACATTCTGTTCCCAGCCATCGCAGACCGCATCTATAGCCACTGCAAATTTTTTTATTCTTTGTGGCAATAAGAGCGCCTCAGTATATGGATCTTTAGAATTTAGCGGAAGTCAAGTGGGGCACGCACAACACGTGTTACCCTATTCAGCTGGAGCGACGCAAAGATTTGCGCTCGTGTGTGCATTCGCGGTTATGGAGTGGCCAAGTTAGCCATGTAGTCTACCACTTCGTTTCTCTTTGTTCCTACCCGATAGAAAAATCGACAAAAAGAAGCGAACAGTAATGAGTGCACAACGTGGAAATATTTTGTCCCCACTTGAAAGTGTTCCGTTTTTTTTTTTTGGCGCTCGATATCTTGTTCACAGTTATTTTACCTCGGGTGTTGAATGGCGGTTGTCCGTACCGAAATGCCTTCTGTGTCACGGAGGCGCGGCCCTTCGTCAGGTCGGTTATGCGGTAATAAAATAAAACAACAGGTAGCGGCTGGTGGCGTTAGAAAAGCACCGTTGTCTTTTGAAGAGACTTCTACCCTGTCACTTGACCACAATCAACCCCACCTTCAGCTTATGGCATCCTCATTCTATTCGAGATATGCGCGGTGTCACAGGGCAGTCCGATGCGAATATTGCGACGCGTCGTCATTACTCATTAATGAAAAAATCATTAGCACTAAAATGATTTAGCTTCCTATCCAACTACGTCGACTGCACGGCCTGCTTCACGGCTCGCTTAAATCTCTGTTTTGTTTTTTTATCTGGAATTCCCAGAGCCGCCGTCTCAACTATTCAACACTTCCAAGAGCTCAGGTGCTCCTTGGCTTTTCTAGAAAAATATTCCTCTCCCCTCCCCATATTTCTCCCTTTCCCCCCATGCTCCCTTTCGCTATACTCTTAAACTTTTCGTAGGGTTCGCATATACAAAACCAAAAATGTCGTATACAGCTGTGGACTCGCGACGTTTCGCCAAAGAGAGCTTTACATGGAAGCATCAAAACTTTTCACATGGGTTCTGCCGCATTGTTATTTCAAAAGGGTATTATTCCACGCAGTATATAATACTTTATCCTTTGATATCCGCCGGTGCTCCTTCGTAGCTCCCCGATGGGGACTAAAGGCGGCCGAAGGTGCGAGGAGTTTTTCATGCAGATTGTTATTCATATCCCTTCGTTCGCTATTGCGCGCGACGGCTCTCGACAGCACCCGGCTTTGAAGCGATCGCAATAGGGAGGGTGCAGGAGGACGTGGATTACGCCCGGTGTTTCTGCCTGGCAGCACGACAAGTTGGAGCGAACAAGGGTTGCAAACGCGATCAGAGAAGGCCTGTCGGTGCGTAAGGGGTATGATCTCCTCAAGCGCCGGGCAGTGTCGCGCCAGTCTCTGCTGCATCTGTACCTTCGCCTGTTTGCGTTTTACGGCTGAAAGAACTTGGCCGAACGGCTCAATAGGCCCGGAGAGGAAAGCTTGCCATGATCCCCAGATGGCATCGCTGCTCTTCGCTTTGTTTTCGAGCGACCCGGCCGTGATCCCTGCCCGCTTCTTTTCCTGTTATGTTCTTAAACACCTTCAGGCTGCCGTCTGACCGGCGGGCCATCCATATTTTTTTTTTGTGAAAGGCCGTCATTCCAGAAAGCTATATGCGTTTCATTCCCGGTGGACCCGTCCATTAAGAAAGCGTATTAGGGAGGCTATGCACAAATAATGAGGCTCTAGAGAAAAAAAAATAATATTTCGCGAGCTTTACATAGGCAACGAGCCGAAATAGAAGTTTGAAAAATGCCAAAGGACGAAGCTTTGATCCGAGTCAAATAAAAAATTAAAGTAGGAGTGCGGTAGACGACTTGATGCGGAAAAAATATGGGAGGGCTGGCCGAGCATAGCTCATTTCCATTCCCGATTGCGAACGCATACAGACATCGAGGGTTTAGGACCTGCGTGACGTAATTAATGCAAGTGCATTCCCGTCTTCGTTAGGAGTGATGCGCTGGGCTCAGTTTCTCAGGGAAGAGGGCTGGTGGCGGATTCAGACGAAGAGCTCGGAGACCTGTGCAAAGGGAACTCATCGTCGGCGTAGGTCTTAGTCAGAGGCGATGGCGGGAGAAAGTTCGCTTTGTGCACTCATTTCTGTGCAGGCAGCGTTAATTAGCGAGACTCGCAAGCTGATGGGGCTTTAGAATTCTGTTTCACGCGCCGATGGAGGCTGGATGGGGCGAGTCTTTACCGGGGAGAGGCTCAAAGCGAGTGTGTCAGTGCCAGTTAAATGCGGTTGTGAAACAGGCCGTGTAGGAAGAGCCGACAGACTTAAGATTTTGGCGTTTGGAAACACAGAATAATGCGCTGAAAAGTGCTGTTAAAGGCAGGAAGATTTGCTCGCTTCCTCAGTCTTTTTCATAACGTGAATAAAATGTTCCGTGTCTCGGAGTACTTTGAGGCTTAGACGCTTTCGTAAAGTCTATCTAAAAAATTCGCCTTTTTTTCTTACGGTCGCTGTGCGCATGCGCGCTTCTCCTTTTCTGCCTTCTGCCGAGCTCCACTGGTTGAAAACAAACTGCCAGTTTTTACCGCGTGTTCGACTAATAAATCTTCTGTTGCATATCAGTCCTAACTTCATCATCAAAGTGGCTAACAAATTTCCAATTTTGAATCTGATGCAGCTGCCTGAATTTTGACCTTGCCATTTATTTCGTCGGGTGACGGGTCCGCCATTGTCGTTATTAAAAACGATGCCTAACCACCATTACCATCATCTTGCCCTCACTATGGATCGTATACGCTAACAAGCCTCTGAAATCAACGGCCAGAACACATAATCAGTAAGTCTAGCAATAGAATAAGCTCGTAATTTTTAAACTGACACGGCTGTTTACCACGTCTGAAAACACTTAGGAGAACATTGTTATGGTTGTATAACTGGCGTCCCCTTTTCGTTGCAGCAGCGCAAGTGGTGCAAGCCCAGGAATGTGGTCACCCAGGACTGGTTGGCGGACTTCCTGACGACCTGTGTGTACTCGATAGTGTCATTGTGGAAAAGTTCCGCTTGAAGAAGGACAAAAAAAGGTGCAGCTGTGAAATGCGCGCACGAAAGAACTGGCACCGTGGAATTCTGGACAAGGACTTGTTCTGGACGTGCATCCTTTATGCCAGAAGCACCAAGAGCCTCTGTGCTTTTTGACTGTGCAGGCATGTTCGTTTAAGAGCACTGCTGTGTATTTTGTGTACATCTCGGCGTATTCGCCTCGAGTAGCAAATTGACGGACTGGACGCAGTTAAATGCGCGGTGTGTCGTGTGTACAACGTGCGAATAACTTAGCTGCTATGTGGCTTATGAAGCAATAAAGCACATTATGAAAAGAAGCTGCTTGTAGCACTCGCATGGAATGAAGCACAAGGGAAGCGTAGGCATGTAGAGATGCAAATTTCAAAGAAGGAACGTGCGGACCAAAGAAATAACTGACAGTTATGAAAAGTAAATAACCGTAAACAAGATGGAAATAAAATATGAAGCAAAAATGTAGAAGATAGAAAAGAAAAAACCTGCGGATAAATAAATACAGACATAGGGCAAAAACTAAGCTGCAGTGCAAACTTTGCAGTGCAGTTGCATCAATCAGCTCACTAAATAGACCGCCAATTTGCCTTATTAGTGACGCAGCCCACACGGCACAACTACCACCTTCATAATTGCTGCCTTTTTTTACTGCCACTGTCACTGCCACTTTCGTTGGAATGTGACTGCACAATGAGCAGCCTACCCTCTCTATAAACGCAGGCTTTTTACTTTTACTGTTCAAAACACTTTTTTTTCAGGCAGCTTACTTTGCTACGGTGCCTCGCTTAGTGCTGAGTACTTTTTCCCAGTGTGTAGCTAGGAAAAGTAAATACTTCTAGTCACCATGCCTTATTTTGACATTGCAAGCCTAGTCAATTAAGTGAAGTTACGCTATAGTCTATTGTCGTCAAAAGTGCGGCCAAGAAACTTTGTGAAATGCAGTTAACTGTCACTGTTTTGAACATTCTCGCTTTGTCACGCTATGGTAGCCTCGGAACTGTTGTCCATGTCTTGAGTTATGCTCGCCTGAATAGCGCTCATGAACTTATGAGGAAACACAAAATAAAATTTCTGAATATATTTGCTGAAGGTGGATCAACTTTCCGGATTGTGTTCTTTCAATCTCTAACTCTGCTTTCTGGCCAAAGACATGTGTGAAAATAACCAAACAGGTTTCATATGCCTGCAGGACTAATGCCGGAAATTTGTGCCGAACATTTGCTCATAAGTAAATAATTGCTCAAGTGTGCTTTTATTGCCGCTATATCTAGAAACCGCATAGTATTAATATTTTTGGTTATAAATTCCTCTTCTAATAAATTTTGTTTTTATGAGAGAGGTAATGGTATGTCAAATTATCAATTTCCTCGCGCTCTTTACTAGTGTAGCTTTATCACCAAGAACGAGCAATAAAATAAAATCAATACAGTAACAAAGACCTTCTCCTCATTCATCGCTAGTGGCCAAAATAACAGAAACATGACTCTGGCACTTTTTTGTTTTTTTAAACAACCTTTAACCCTCTCAGGTACACAAGAAAACGAGCGACGGGAAAATCAAATAAACGATATTTTTCGTTTATTATGTCCTCCAAAACAACAACAAAAACGTGAATAATTCAATTAGTTATAAACAGAAAAAATTATGACTTATGACACATGTGTCCCTATGTACCTTAATGAAGCCAACTTTCTCCAGTCATAGTCTTTACTTCTTCGCGCTGTGAAATTCTACAAAACAGTTCCTTGCCACTGTAAAGCACAAGTGAACTTCACAAACTGTGCAGTAGTTGAATGTGCGGCTTTCAATCTTCGACTCCGCACAATTTGCGCAGCGCTTGCGTAAGTCATTTTTGGCCATTTTATGTACTGGTGCTACTGGCTGCTTGAAAGACTTGATGCGCCTCTGCATCTGCACAAGTCCTGTAATTCCTCGTTGCCGACTAGAAAAAGTGGCGATAAGCGAACGCGCTACAGTCTGCCAAAATTCATGTGAGGTCATAGCAGGCATATCAGTATTTGTCGCTTGAAGCTTCATGTAGTAACTGTGGGCGTTGTTCATTCCAATGTCGAGAAGTTCAAAAAATACCCTGGGGTAAAATTTGATCTTTACTCGCCTTTCTACTTCATATGGCACCTTCTTTTGATCCATCAGGTCAACTCCACCCATGGATTTGTTGTCTTCGTCCACAACCAAAGGACAACGCACATCAATTTTTTTCTTTTCACCCAGTGTATCGCCGCTTTACAAGAAAAGTTTGGACTGGGGAGATGAAGTTGGAGAGCAACATACCGGCCCGGTTGTCCATCCATTTTACACATGAAATGGCATCGGCACTAAAAGATGCAATGTCACGTCTTTTCATTTCCTTGAAGCTGGGAAAAATGGTTGGCATGCTCTTTCGGTTCACACGCACCGCTCCACAGGCCTTGATGTTGCGGTCTGAAAGCTCCACTTGCAAGGCTGGAGAGTTGAAAATTTGTCAAAAAAATCCACAACCAAGACCATTCAGTCCGTCAGTGACCTGCAACACGACAGACTCTCCGAGCCCCATGACAGCACCTTCACTCTTCTTCACAGTGTAGATGTCACACTGGAATAGATAACCTGTCTCTGAGTCACAACGACACCACATCTTGAATACCCAGCCAATTGGCTTGTTTTTTATGTATTGTTTCATGATTTTGTGGCTTTTGAATTTTATCATACGCTCGACAATGGATTGACGCTTCGTCGGTGAAAGCGCCGCTTGAAACGCCTCGTTGCAATGGTCGATAAGAGGTCGCACTTTGAACGCCCTGTCAAAGTTGGGATCCTCTCTGCTGGGCTTAGAGTCGTTTTCCGCAAAGTGCAGAGCACTGCAAATCTGCTCAAAGCGATGAAGAGGCATCACACTAGCAATGAACGGCACGCAAAGGTCATGGAGCATCGACCAGTAGCTTCTGACAGCCGGCAACACGTGGTAGCTCTTGACGAAGTTGACTCCCAAAAATGCTTTCATTTCTTCGTTTGTTTTGAAAAATATGCCGTTTTGTTGTGTGTAACGGATGCTTTCTTTCACGAGTTTTCATCCCGTGTCCCTCAGTAGGGCTGGACGCGGTCGACGTTGCAAGAGAACCGCTCCGCCTGATGCGTTTGTCTTGCCTTTGCCCCGCCTTTGTTGCGCTGTTCACCCACCATGAGGGTTAGACAAGCTTTATTTATTAAAAGCCTGCTGCTTTCTTCGTTGAGGGTCTCGCAAAGCTTCTCGGTACGTGCTCAGGAGTGACGGAGCCGGGAGACGCCACTTAACCACAGCGACGTCTATCGTCATCGTCATCATGATCACTGTTTTCTATCTCACTGTCATGTGGTCACCGAAGTCACAATTGTACAGCGTTATTTGCCGTCATGGCGTACGGAGCCACACGTTCACGGCTCAAGGTGAGCCATTATCGTTGCCACGTGCAGACAATAGGAGAGTTAAAAGAGATGTGAGAGGAAAGATTGAAAGACAAGACGCGCCTCACAAGAACGATGACGACGGTTCAGCAACAGATACACCTGGTGAAAAGGCCAGGAAGCCAACAGTAGTGAGCAGTCTCCGGGGGTCCTCAAGTCGCGAAGAGATCCACAAGAATTTCTTATCTTGTTTTGTGTAAATTATTTATCCAATTTGTCGTTTCAGTTTCTATCACTTCCTAAGAGGACCGGTTTACTCCGTTCATCATTCGAACAAGTGTCGCATCCTTCATGTACTGGGGAGGCTGAAATGGTTGCCCACGATACTTTCGCCTCATTAGCTCGCGTTTAGGCTTCTTTTAGGCGCACGCATCGAACGGGAATGCTGCTTCAGCGCACTCTCCTGATCGCTAGTCAGGACCTCGAGGCATTGTCACTCGCGATTTGGCACCGCTGAGTAGCGCTGAACAGGGGTTTTGACACTGTCGCCTCTATATGGAGCAGTATGACGGCAGCCGCAGGCGCTGTCGACAAACCAGGCGGGATGCTGTTCAGACGCTTTTCGAAAACAACTCGCGTCGGTGCGTTTCTTTACTATCGCGCTGGTCTTTATTGCGATTGGCCCGCGCGCAGATGCGGGCCAGTGTGCGTGCAGATGCCAGCCTTAAGCTCAAAGCAGCTTTCCCTTTCCGTCCCTAATGGACTAACAGTAGCTTCAGTCTTGTAGACTGAGTTGACTGTGTGGAGTGAATGTGTGCATAGATGGTGACTGCGGGAGTGGAATATGTGCTATTATAAGAGACTGTGCGCATAGCGGGGGTAGATCCGACAGGTTGTAGGACATTATTAACATAGAAGTGACGCTACGGTGGAGCAATTGCCGGCAGAATAAGCAAGGCTAATCTGACCTGTAGCATTCAACACCTCAACTCAACTCAGTAGCTCCACCTTTCCAACTCAACATACTGTTGACTTGGCGACACCTGCGTCGCCCGCAGAGATTGGTTCGTAGTGTGTGCCTCGTATTAAAGCCCATTTCACAATACCGAAAGGCTCTAATTCCAACTGTTGCCTAATCTAGTCTTGTGTAACGGCCACTGGGTGAATTTTACCGCTCTCTGAACATAAGACAATGAAAATGAAGGACCGAAGGGCCGCTTCATATATAGTCGGTCTGTTGTTGCCAGGAAGAAAGAAAAGGAAAGGGCACAGGCCTACCCACTGGCTCAAGCTGAGCCCCAATCGCTACCACGTGCAGATAGTAGGAGAGTTCAAAGATGGAATAGAAAGACAGGATAGAAAAGACGCGCGGTATAATGACCCAGGCCGATTCCGGAGGCAGTGCAATACCGGGCCAACCGGTAGCGGAAGTGAAGAAACCTTCAAGCACTCCGCCACATTTCCAAAAATAAGTCCAATTGGGACCCGTATCAGATATTCTACGGGGTACCAATTCGTCTATCACCCCGCTTCATATATTGCGACAAGAAATTGTACACAAGCCGCTGGGGGCAGGTAAAAGCTTGACATGGGTCAATGTTTAACGATCACTTCAGCGAAGCTTCACTGGCGTACTGTAGGTTGTATAGACGATTAAGCATCTTGGCCGTGGTAAAAACAGCGCAGCGACGACAGACACAGAGAAGACAGAAGAAGACGGACAAGCGCTGACTAACAACTAAAGTTTATTGGAAAAAACACAGGTATTAATACACTCCCAAAACAACGAGGGAACACGCCCCTCTTAACATCCTTCTAATCGTGCGAATCTAGATACTTAATCTCACATTCGTGAAGAAGCACTGACGGTGTGCTGACGCATGCATCACCATTCGCGTGGATGCGATACGCCTCACACAGTTCCCTTGTCAATTTATCCCTGTGCCTGCAAACAACTTTTGTCTCATGGAAAAGAGGGTTGCACATTTTTTTGTCGGGGGAACCTGGGATATTATTCAGGGGGCAATCTCTAAAATGTAATGCAAGGTTGGACGATGGGGGGCCATTTAACGAGGTATGATGCTGACGAAGACGGGTAAGCATCTGTAAGCATCTTGGGTGCGTGAGTATGGGAAGCTGCTAAAGTTGAACAGAACGCCCGAAAAAACCGTGTCAAAAGTGGCACTTCGTAACGTAGCATCGTTTTTCCTAAACGAATATATAGAAGGGTGAAGACACTAAAATCGTACTGACTAAATGAGAAAAGTGTTATCAAGTGTTGCTGGTGCTGAGGTACCAAAATCTAAAACTATCTGAAAGCCGAAAGTAAAAGAAAAAATCAACCAAACAACAGCAACCACTTGAAGGTTACAATGCGATTTTTTTTTCTCTTGCTTGAGTGCCAGTGCCGCCGGATGATTTTCACTCCCACTAAGTGCTAGCAAAAGACCCATCTAGATGACTTCACATGTTCTCCACCGATAACGCAGCTTCGCCATGACTATTTTACTAAAGTGCTGTTTCCGCCTTCCTCTTTTTAAATAGATCACGCACAAAAATTGCTCTCTACGCCCCGCCCCTGTCGTGATGGGAATGGCAGTGGCGTGCTCGACAGGACTGTGTCTTGACCACCGAGAAGACGTCCAAGGAGGGGAGCGTCTGCACATTATTGCGGCTCTTTGCTGGTGAACCCCAGAAATGAATGTACGGACTTTTACATGAAATTTTATGTATATTTCTTTTACACCAAGCGCTTTGGTGCAACCAAGCCGGTATTCCTGAAGCCGACTTCCGGGTTGAACTCTCCCACATCATAACACCGCTACAGATGACCACTTCGAAAAAGCAATTTGCTGAAGAGGATACCTGACAGAAATATACTAAAAAATGACCTTTGGGAGTAGTTCTGTGCATCTAAGTGCGTGTTGCATCAATTTCTACCGCATTAAGTGAAATATTTATTTAGTTGCCACTACTTCAAGGGCCACAGAGGGACAACTCCTTAATCGTGAGTTTCTGCAGGAGTCAGGTCGACAACTAAAACTGCTGTAACTAATTTTTCATTCCACTTTCGACTGCTGTATAACAGTGCCGAGTTTCATGCCACTGGCCATCGCAGTGATTTCCAGTGAGATGTTTAGAAGGAGTTAGGCGTTCTTCACTCTGCGCGTTGCCAGGTTCCCGCCGCAGCGGTGATAAGTAAGAAGACGCGAAGATGGGCACCAAATTTGAGTCTAGGTCACAAAATTATCCAATTACTCCACTCCATGCCCATGAGTGCGTTTGTGTCAACATTGCACCCTGGCCAATCCTCCGCCGTGGGTATGTGCCATGAAGCCTGAGCTCATCATCATCATCTTCACGACTGCGTGCAGAAAGCCCTCGATATTGGCCTCAATAGTATGTTTCGTTTATGTATCCCCATTAGCTGAGTGAAGAATAGTTCGCTCTAAGGGAGTCGAGACGAAAATTGGGCCAGAAATGTCGATTCAGCTAAAAGCGGCGTAGCACCTTTGTTCTTCGATTCCGAATGCGCTGGGCTGCTATAAACCCATATGCTCTATGTGGAACCGCGGCCGCGAATCTTCCATGGATCCAATTTCATTGCAGGCGAAACGTAAAAAATGTCCGTCTGCTGTGTGATGCCATTTACGCGCGAATGACCAATTGTGGCTAAATTTAACCCAGAGTCCACTACTACGGCGTACGATAACCTACTCTATCATACTACACATATGGCAAACAATCCCAATACCATGACATACTATACTTGGCCAGACCATTACATACCCCATCATTGCCATGCAATACAGTACCATACCATAAAACACCATACGATAATATGCTACACAATACCATACTATTTCGACCACCTGGGGTTCTCTAACGTGCACTGTGTGATGTCAGTTCATGTTAAAGGACCCCAGGTGGTCGAAATTTCCGGAGCCCTTCACTACGGCGTCCCTTATAGCCTAAATCGCTTTGGGACGTTAAACCCCCATAAACCATTCCATACCATACCATGCCATGCCAAGCCATGCCATGCGATTCCATACTGGTACCATACCTTATCATATCGTACAATCCGCGCCATGCCATACAATCCCAAACCTTACTTGGCCTTACCTTATCATACCGTACCAGTCCATACCGTACCATGTTATGACATACCAGTACCATGCCTTACCTTAACTTACCACACCACACCCTGCCATGCAATCCCATGTTATGTCATGCCATAGCAGGCATGTCATGCCATGCCTACGCTACCATGCCACACCGCTACCATGCCACACCGTAACGCACCATGCTCTCGTGTACGCTCGCGAGCATAGAATAGGCCTAGAAAGAAGAAAAAGTTACATCGCTTCTGCTAGTGGATCCGCCGTGAGAGAGACTGGATGGGGATGATTTTCTAAAAGCGCTTGACGTGAACCCTCCGTTGTCTGTGGTCAGAAGCATCAGATCCGTTAGTACAATTCCACCTTGTATGCTGCAGCCTGCGACCGTCCTGTCGACATTTTTGTCGGTTATTATTCGAGCCGGTTCACTGCCAGTCGATCTTGATGCAGTGCGCTTTTGAAAAGCCTATAGGTACTCAGCGTATGGCTTAGGCTTAACCTACAAGTCAGAGAAACAGGACTGCAAACTGAAGGAAATTGTGGTAAAAGATTTTTTTTTTTACATATTGGGACTTTATACCACGGAAACAAATTGATGTGTTAAATAGAAAAAACTGCAGTTTCTTCGAAAGTGAATTCGTCCGTGATGTTCCCAGGCGAACGGCCACACAGCTTTGTGGCTTAATCGGTTCAGCCCCCCTTCCCTGTCCCGATGTGGCGAGTGCAAGGAGTCGCAGGCAATAAACGCGCCATTTCTGGTGACCGCCTTTCAGCGTCGGCAGGGTATGCCCCCGGTTCAGCGGCAGTTATGGGAATACGCAACAGCCATTTTGGCGCGGCGTGGTGCGGACTTTTATGGGCCTTAAAGCGCCAGCCACCATGTTGGCCAGTGAATCTCCGATGCTCGCGGACGTCTGCCGACAGAGGAGCGTGAGGCACGTCCGCTGAACAGAAGACCGGATTATGATTCAGCTGACTGAGGACGGGGCAGAATGGCTCTTAACGGGTGTCCCTCCGCCCGTGCCCGCGAAATACGCGGCTCTGGCGGCAGTGATCGGTAGCAGTAATTGCGTGCACTGAGCGCGAGCCCAAATGCATAGGCCGCATCCTTGCAAGTCTAGCGAGGCAGCCCAGCAACACCTTCGCTTATTTTATTTTTTTGCGTGCTCTGCGTGTTGAATTTATTGAGAAATCATATCGGATGAACCTGCAAATCTTCTACACCATTTCTCGTGGCGAGACTAAATATCGATTTAAGCTCTCTTCTAATGCAAATCCAGATCGCAAAGCTGCTTCTGAGGGCAGCACTTAGGCAAACAAAATGGCAGTTCAGTGCTCGGCAATGAGTCAGCGTTTAACTTCAACTCATGCATTATACTTGGTACGCTGCTGCATCCATGCCTTGTATTATGACGGCTACATTATGTCTGAAAACACTGTGTAGTACTAGCGCGACATTGTAAACAAGAATGGTCTACAATAATTGCATAAATGATTTTGAACGTTTGCATCTAGCCGGCTTTCTAAAGCTGAGGTCCTTCCCCACGCACCAACAGCTGCGAAAATCACCGCACGCCCGCAGCGGAATAGAAAGCCTTTCTGTACTGAACACGTCCGTGCACCTACAACACGACATGGATCCCGGCAGATAGAGGTGGGATAATCCACCCCCCTCCAGGCGCCTTCCACTCAACTTCACTGCACACAAGAATTACACCTGCCTGCAGCCACTCTGCTTCCGAGCCTCTCGGATTGGGACGCAGTTCTTGGGATCATGGGCGCTATTGACCGCCGTCCAACCGGTCGCCATCTTTCGGATCCCGACCCCGAGTTGCCACGCTTCTGAGTGCATGCGGGACAGCCCGCCGCTGCTCCCTCGATGGGTTTTATGTCCCCAAAAGGCTGCTGGACTCGTTATTGGCGCGTGCCCTGCGCTGGACCCGCTGGCATGCGTCATGATTTATATGCGAGTTAGGAGAGAAGAAAAGAACGACGCAACAGTTCAAAGAGCGGGTGCAGACGACGTCCTCTGCCCGCCTTTCATGTCTTCCTTGTCTTTCGTTTACTGTTCGCAGATCTTCATTGCTAGTTTTTGGTAGTTCGCTCTGAGTCAAAAATTATAACTGCTTTTCAGTGAATGTTGGAGTGCTCTCTATGCTTTTGATCTTTTTGCGTCCAACCGTTCTTCAGTTTTAGTGTAATATCCTTGTCCCGTTCATCTAGTAGTGGCGTTGTTGCACAGGATCAGTGCTCGTTTTTTTTTTTTTTTACGGTCGACTGGCTCTCTCAATGTTGACGGCCAGCTCTAAATTTTCTCGGATGTCTGAACGAGTATGAAGGTCCGGAAGCTCGGTTTTACGGAATAGCCGCAAGCAATTACTTTCTTGAGAGATTGTTACGCAGTGGCATGTTCTGAAACCTCATAACATCCTAAGCTTACATTCATGCTGTGTGTAGGTCTGAAAAAAACGAAAAGCAGAAACTGCTTCCCAGGTATGATGAACATCATAGACGGTACATCTTGAAATAACCTATTTTGTAAGCGCACCCTGAGTTTACGGCTCGCTGCTTATTATAAAAAATTTGTCTTACGGATCAGTTGGTAATTATGCGCATATTCCACGTCGCATGGTTGACACTCGGCAAAGAGATACGATAGATGAAATACCTTGTCAACAATTCATTATTAAGCGTATCTGTACGTATCTGCATTGCGACAGACTTTGATGTCACATTGGCATAAACTATATGCGATTTCGACAGAAACGTGAAATAACTCATTGTTGCAAGCGTCTGCACTCAAACGCTTTGTGAATTTTCTAAACGTGGAATAAAGGTGCAATTTTATATCATAAATGATAAAAAATTCGAATCTGAAAAGAAAGCACTTTCCTAAACATTTCTTTTTGCAGGATAATTTTTTTTCGTGCAGGTGGCGTCACTTGTGTTGGTGCAGTAACCTGATATAAAGGCCGTCGGAAAGCAGGCAAGGTTCGAGCAACATGCACTGATACAGTTTGCGAGCGCAGAAGCTCTTTCAGCTGTCGAAGTCCACCGGTATAAGAGTGCTGTTTATGGCAAAGTTGGCAAAGTTTGCGCTGATGTTCGCGCTGCGAGCAAGCCGTTAACTTCACATTCTTGTCCACTGTGGGATGTTTCCACTTCTGTGCTGGACACCCCCGGTCAAAGCGAATCTAGCAAGGCCATCGCCCGGTGGCGTCCCGAGCAAACTCTCGGGGCTCTCTGCTTCACTCCACCTACCCGGATGAGTTGCTGATGTGAGCTTTTCCTCGTACACGCCTGACCACTCTCGCTAATCGGATTGCAAGAGGCCAATCGTGGATGGCGATTCTCTGGGGAATAAAGGGGCAACCGTTCACACCGCAGACGGGAAGCGGGACAGGGGCAGCCGGATCTAGACAGCTAACGAGATCAGACGTGTTTCGGCATCGGATTTCCGGATGCTGATGTGCCCTCGCTGTCGTCCGGGTGATGCCGCCGATGTCGCTTTCACCGGCCTTGTCTGTTGTGACAAAGGAATCTGGCACTAACGCCATACACCAAACCGCATCGCGAAAGCCCTTTATTTCAATACTTTGATCACATTTTGAAACAATATTTATGAAAGTGTGGCCATCGAAGTTGAAGTTGAGCTTGAAGTTGAAGTTTAGTTTGCAACAAAGTGTTGCAAGGAAGGCCAGGGAAAAAGCTGCATAGAGAGCTTGAGGGATCCTGACTTCCCCTTTACACAGCAGCATTGGCGGTGGCAGAAGCACGATAACAAGGAACAGATAAAGAGAAAAATGGAAACATCATGAAAGCATATGCATCATATAATACATATATACTAGTAAATAAAAAATAAATATTAGGATGAAACACACAGAATGCAACATGTGCAAGTTCGTTTGTCATGCCAGTCTTTATAGTATCAATGAATTCTCGAATATCATGCTCATAAATATCAAGTTACCAACCGCCTTCTACCAGTACTTCTGCGAAACAGACACCTGTAACCTTGATAGTAAACATTAACTTATTACGCATTACAGTTTTGTAGTTTTGTCGGCCATCACCATGACGCTCATTAATTCTTGTTTGCGATCCACACACACATGAAGATTCCGATGAGTCAAGAAAGCTGGCGAAAGTTTTGTGATGGTCGTTGACACATGGCCGTACAAGCCGATGCGTTTTTGTTCATAATCACCGGGAAAGCCCGGAAATCGAGGTGGTATACTGAGTCAGTGGAGACGGGAAGAGTTTCGCGTCGAATCTTCGGCCGTCCAGTGCATCTTCTTGGGCAGAGTACCAAGCTCTGCTAAAGTTCGCGGGAGTCGTTGGCTAGTAAACCGCCGTCTCAAAGCTTTGAGGAAGGTTCGGGATCGAGTGACGGCTTCTATTGAATTGACAGGACAAACGCCGTCCTGCATGTTTCACATCGGTCTTGTGTGTGTCTCTGGGTTCTGTTAGGTTAAGGAATCCTATTACCGATACTTACCCAAATCTAGCCTTAAGAAGCGGGCTTATTTATTTGAGAATTTCTGCCTCCTAGAAAAAGAAAGCAATTCTGTGGCGGCAGTATTGGCAAGCGCACTTCACGGTCGTCGGAAGAAGAATGGTTTGCACTTGCGCTCTGTTTACAGATAACGCGCTTGCACTACATGACAGTTTCTGACCGGACAGCCAAGCCAGAATGAAAATGAAGACAACCTATGATATTATTTCATATTCTTCTTTTTTTTTCCTTCTTCAGTTTTTGTTTTAAAGGCATAGTGATCGATGCATGTTTGGGGAGCTGCTGATGGTATAACTATATCCTTACCTTATCTTCCTTTTCCTCAATGATTCCCTTTCTTTCCGCAAACCCTTTCCTCCTTCAAATTGTTTTTTCATGGTACTTTTCATTTTGTTTAAATTATAATGTCCTCTTTTCCGCGATACAACAATGATGCGGGAAAGGACCACATTTAAGGTGTCACTATACAACCCGTCACGAACAGTGCTGGACATTGTAGAAGTTGTTGCTTGCGGTCACGATCATTCGGGAGCAACCCATTCCGTCTAGGGAACTTCGGTAAAAATTACTCGCACCGCGTAACATACAAAGAATGAAGACAGGTGCTGGCGGCAGTCTCTTGAGAGGGAGCGGCAGTCGGCAAGTTGGAGTCGATGACAGAGCTTGAGAGCGGACTGCTTTCATCCCATGGTTAAAGGGGCTAGAGTTTTGCTCACATTTTCCCAGTCATAGATGCTTGTTATAAAGTTACTCATTTTTATTTAAAATAATTGCGTTCAATTTTGATATTTTCACATCAACACTTTATTTAGGTTAAAGTTAGGTAGCTCTGCATCCTGCGCTGATTAGAGCCCTTAAGGGCTTAAAAAACAAAAACAAACTGGAAACGTTCATACAAACATGCTGCCGATGGCAGCACTAACTATGTAGTTAAGGCGTCTTCTTAGCTTAATATTATTTTGTGTAACATCAGCTCACAATTCAATGGAATATGCAGGGGCAGCGTGGTCACTTCGTCTCCTGGGCATATGCTTAATTCTTCCGTCGTTGACGCAATCGCTCAAGCCCCTGAGTGTAAGTGTGCAGTTATTGTGCTCTTACTTGAAAAACAAACCATAGCAAACAGTACTTATCTAGCAGTGTTTCTTTGTCGTAACATTATCTTCTGCTATCAGCAGTTTCTGTAACAGCGCTAGGTAATTCGATGTACAAGCAGGCCTTAGTACATAAAAAGTACGAAAGAAAAAAGGAGGCTGAGTTGATGCACTTTTCCAACGAATTCATCATTTCCATGCGGCCGACGCACAAACAGAAAAATACGAAAATGTAAGCAGCTTCTTCCACTTGCGGATGGCAGGCACGTGAAATCAAACCTCAAAGTACTCGAAACATGGCATCCAACTTGGATTAGTCATCCCAGCTTCATACGCGCAATTCTTGCTATTTCTCCTCGTTTGCCGAAAAATCTCATTGGCTCCGGGAAATTCCAGGAACTCATTTTCCGTCAGTGCAGCTTCATCGCTAAAACGTCTCCTCTATCCTCTCTATGAGGCGATAGAAGCACTTCGAATTTGACATCTAATCTCGTCGGCTCGTGCTCGTATGGCTCGTGCTCGCATAGCATGCATATCTACCAGCCTCTTCCGTGCCAGGGTGCGTGTAGGATATGCAAATTTCCGGGTCATCAAAGCTTGTTCTTCGGTGCAGCCAATTTCAGCGGTGATATTTCAGTAAATGTGGTGTCTTCTGTCACGGAATGGGTAGGAAGGGCTGGAGACGACGCCAGAAACAATCAAGGACGACAAAGGCATTCGCTTTTTCGACCTGCAATCAAGAGGCTTGCCGCTTTCCGTCCCACGTGATGCTTTAAGACTCGCGTAGGGTTCATCCTCCTCCCGGAATATGGGAACGCACTGGACTGCAAGAAAGATATTTGAGAAAAGTTTGAGCCTCTAGAACGGAAGGAAAGGAAGAGAGGGTAGGTAGAAGCGACAGTATGTTATGAAAAGCGGCTCCATGCGGTCCGAACTGAACATATGTATCCACTTCCTGCCTAATTTAAATACATCGGCGCCCGACTCAATCTCACCGCAGTGGCGGAGATACGAATATGTTTCTGTAGGTGGAGAGCTGCATCGGGAGATTACTTCCGGTGCCTGATTCGGAAATTGGCGAAATACGAGCGACGCGTTGCGAGGTCGGTTTTTTTTTTTTTGTCGAAGCGCCCTTTCGGTAATTTTCTGTTCAGCTCGCCGTCGTAAATAAACTCGGACGGCACGCTTTGAACGTTAAAAGTTAAAGCCCAAATTGTGGAAGAGGAGGAGCAGCAGGGATGGAGTAAAGCAACCGTTATTGCCGCAGAACACGTTCAACTTTGTTGCTTGCGTGTTAAAGTATGTACGCGCGGAAGAGCGCATTGTGGCTGTCTTTTGGCATCCGAGCTTTGTAAGCGTTTTTACATCATAACAGAATGCATATGCTACCCCTCGTCCATAAATTACAGATTGAAAAGGTTTAAAGGTGGACCATTTGGCGCATGGCTGCTTATGTTTTCCTTCTGAAAGCGTCGCGACCAGTTTTTTATTATTTTGCGAGGACGCTGTTTGCGCGTATGTTGCTGAGAAAGTTCTTATTCTCTTTGTTTTGTGATGTGCACACGCTTTTTTTTTTATTAAGAACGGCGTGACTAAGCCAGTGAGTGAGTCAATTCATGTCAGTGTAAGCATGCTCAACATTCTTAGAACCAATTTTGTATATTGAAAAATTGCAAGATACTGTTATTTAAATATTGTAGGTAATGGTCCATTCTTTCTGTGTGTAGCAAAATCATTAGTATTAAGTTTTTCCATCGCTCAGATCAAGCAGTTTACACTGCCATATGAAACCAATGGAACGCACTTTGATGATAGCAAAAACGTTAATAAAAAAATGCAAGCCTGCCGACTGAAGATCTGCGTATGTATTGATTGTTTTAAATAAATAATGCAATATGTGAATAAATTGCGTTCGTAAACTCTTACCCGTTCGAAACAAAATGAGTTTGTCAAGAATTGTTGGGCATGATTCACTATATCATTAGTTAATGAAGATATTAAAAACAAATGGTCGTATGACTCTCCTTGGTGGCACTCCTTATTCTATTGAATTTGTAGCTAAAGAATTTCCGCTGATGTAGATGCCTTGATGGCATTTGCTAAAGCAAGGTTTCAACTGATTCGGTATGTGTCCCCGGAATTCCCTAAATTCTAATCTTCCGACTACGTCGTATGAGTTACCTATAGAATATTCTATATGACGTGTAAATCTATTACATATTATTCATTTTCTCTTACGTGCGTAATCGCTGCAAGACATTCGTAAATAAGAATTTAACATTGATTTTCAAATTACTACGTCTGTTTTCGTTCTTAGCCCTGAGTTATTCTCACCGTGTACTCTGAAAAATTTATGTATATATTCAAATATAGTTCTCTAGCATACGCTCAAATCGCATATATATGAATTTGTTCTCAGTTCCTTGCGTAATGTGTCATTATGTGTGTGAGTGAGTTCATGCTTTCTGTTTTTGCTTGCTCTTTTGATATCCAATCATATCAGGCAGCCATTTCATTCCAACGTCATGTGTACAGATGTTGAGTGAGGAGAGTGAAAATTCACTTACTTATGCTTGGCAAGATTTGCTACCCTTTGTACATGGGTAATGGCTCGCTGAGTCGAGACCAACTATTTGGCGCGAGCACACCTAGTGCTCTTCGGCAAAGGAAACTAGAATTAACTAAACAGAAAAACAATGTAACAGTAAAGAACAAAAGGATACTATGAAAACAACGAAAGTATTGAAGCTTCTGTGCTGTACACAAGGGTCGCCGCGTATGCCAGGCTTTCTGTCTTTAGCCCTCCTCCTACCTCGTAAATCAAGGAATCAAACGAAACCAATTCATTTCATTTGAGTCGCTTTGTTGGGCGCACGGTACACACTGCAGGAAGCTGATTTATATTTCTCTACGGTCGTCTCTGAGCAACGCATCAAAAACAATTCTCATGGCAAATTTGAAAGAAAAATAATATCATGCGCCCTCATTGACCAATAGCTAAACTCTCCCCTGACGACACACATGGCTACACGCAAAGTTATCTGGCAGAACGAATCGGAACCCGGAAAGTTTACAACGAGTTCCAGCTTTACAAAAGGTCCTCTATTGTCCCAAGTAGAGGAGACTTCGTCAGGGCTCGAACACAGAGAGCTCTGCTCGCTTCCAACCCGTCCGCGGGAGTTCGCTAAGCTGTATAGCCATGGCATGTCGTGCTCACGAAACTACATGAGGAGTGGGTTGGCCCAAAAGTCACCTGTTGTTTTTTTTTCAGGAACTTTCGGTTAAAAATTCGTTTCCAGGAACATCGAAATCAGCGTGCAAACAATGCCAGCAACACCATTAACTGCACCCGGAACCGAATACGCTATACTTCGTATGACCCTTCTCGGCTCTAACCCCACTCCTGAGTATACTGTGCTGTTCTCACTCTTTGCCATATGGCCTGCGAAACTTTCCGTGCGGACTCCCGTGACTCGGGGCTTAGAAAGCATCCCCGGAGCCTCATAAAACTCCGTAGCCAGCTCAATAGGGCAATAGGGTCACGCCTTGCACTAAGTCGACGACGACCAGGGACGATGTGGTCAGTTCTAAAAGCTCCCACCTACTAATTGGATTTATGGCACCCTCTAGCGGCGCCCGGTTTTAAGGTTAATTCCCGTCGCCCCATTCCCGGTGCTTCCAAACTCGAAGCCGGCGTCGCAGCTCTCAAATCCTCAACAGCGCAGATGACCGAGTGAAAGTTGGAAGTTAGGATGACCCTCGCACCGACGACGACCTGCACTGTCAGGTGGAGCTGTGGACGCCAGGAGTCCGTTGATCTCATATGGCCTGGGGCCAAGCCGCCTAATGTTATGGTAGCGGGGGAGGATGAGGAAATGTTTAAAAGAGGGCGGCTAGAGCTGCCGTGGCTGCGTGCAGAAACAGAGGCTGCCTCTATAGGAGAAGCGCGCGAACTTATAAGGAGGCTCATTTGTATGCGAGTGCTCGCGAGTGACTGGAGAAGAATTTTTTCCTGGGGTCAGCATTGGACTGTGAAACACTTTTGACGTCCGTGCATGGTAGCACTGGCCTGCGTTTACGAGCCGGCCAAGAGATGAGAATGGTGTCTTGCCGCTCATTTACAGGCCAATTGGCCGGGAAGTAACTCCCAATGCAGAGCCTGCGGACGCGGATTCATGCGCAGTGGTTCGTGATGGAAATAATCAAAAAATATGAAAGCAGGTAGCAAATGAAGAAATGACGAAGAGAATAAAGGAAGCAAAGAAGAAAGGAAGGGACGGAATGAATAAATGAATGAATGAATGAATGAATGAATGAATGAATGAATGAATGAACGAACGAACGAACGAATGAATGAATGGTCTCAATGCAAGCCAAGAATTAATAAAATTCAGTTGCCAAAACAAAGTAATTGCTCTGAAAAGACAGTTGAGTTAATTTGAGTTTCGATAAGTATTGAGAACAGGACCTTCGTATTGCGAGACGGGCACCCTAGCCATAGGCCACGAAGGCTCGTTGGTTGAGCGTGAAAAAAATTGGCCCTAGTAAATGCGTTCTGGTATTTGACTTACTGAAGACTCTTAAAGACTTGTACTGATGCATACATGACTAATTATCACTATCCTAACTAGGAATTAGGTCGCTGTGCGGGTGTTGAGTAGGCGATGCACACGGTACCCAAAAACGCTATAGCGATCTGCTCTTCAAGTCGAAGCTTACGCGTCTCCTAAGTTAATTTTTTCGCCTACTTTAATACCTCAAGCGAGGCTGCACTGTGTATAATTAAAGAAATATTTATATAAGATCCCTCGATGCGCGTAGCATAAGCCGAAGAAAGCTGGCTGACGGGGCTAGCAAAAGTCGAAGAAGGTGCTAAGATGTTTCGTGTGCAATTCCGGAGAGGTGATTACAGTCTTCTGCGTTATCGCTTGTGTTATCACAACCCCCTCAAGACAAGGACATAGGCTGTATCCGTTCCTCATTGGCGCTGATGGAGTGTCAACCGAGAAATGAGACAGTTATTGCGCCCAATCTTTTGGTTTAAAAAAAAACATTTTCTCTCCTCTACGTATAAAGAGAATTTTCCGACAACCGACCAAACTATTTCATTTGTCACCAGCTGTCGCTAAAATGCACGTTATATTACCGTGATTACGGGATCGGTGTTTTTTCTATATCACATTTGTTCACGTTTGAGGCACTGAAGGCTTTGATTTCTTCCCCTGATTACTATCTGCCTGATACGCACTGTGGATGTTTGCTTCGCGAAGCCCAGTCGGGGCGTTCGTGCTTTCTTTTCCACTTTGTATTTTCCCTAATTTCCCCTGTGAAGCCCTTCATTATCTTCTACTTGACCCCTAATTACATGGCTGCCACTTTGGTCCTGCGAAAAGTTAACGCGTCCCCCTAGCGAATGCATAATTCAATTCAATTCAATTCAATTCTTTATTCACCAGAAAACTGGACGGTCTCCAGGGCTAAATGTTGCTGCCTACAACTTGACTGGGGCCCTGGAGCCGTTTACAAAGCGGCAGCAGACATTGGTGGCAGAGTACGCTAACAGAAGGAATCAGAAAATACAGACCTGCTGCAAGATTTATCACAACAATAGATTCTTATCAATTACAATTGACAAAAGTGTACTCGTAGCTCTTTTGGGGATTCGAAGGCTACCTGTTTGTGTTGACTTAATAAGTGCTGTAGGAACAGCGCTAAGAACAGGACAGAAGTCAAACATGAAAGCACAGCGCCCGTCCCTGTGCTTCCATGTTTGACTTCTGTCCTGTTCTTAGCGCTGTTCCTACACCATGCAATACCAACTAGCCCGTCAACTCGCTCTCCTAGACTTAATAAGACCGGCAAATTGTGTTTTAATGATTGCAATTTGTACTGAGTGCGAAAGTATTGGACTAACCAGGGTTCGGAAATTCGAGTTAGAGAAGGAGTAGCTCTCAGAAGACAGACCCCTGTTCAGGTGCGATTGATTAAAGTAGACGCATCTACGACGACAGCTTACAATCTATCATGGGGCGCAAGCTCCTTTTATGTCTGGTAAGGGGTAGTTGTCCGAACGTAAGCAAGAAGGTGGTGTTTAATGTCCGCGCAGTAAAAAAATTATCGAATAATTCGCGAATGCGAAATCAAATAAAAAACATCCGCTAAGTTGTTTTCACCTAAGCTTTCGACAAATTCGGATGCCAAGGTGTACGTCACGAACCGACGATTCTTTTAGTACTGCCCGCATCCCACGCGGTCACCGTGTGGTCACGTGATGGGAGGTCACATTTTGCTGGCCTGAGATTTCCGGCCTTCATCTTGAAACCTCGGACTGACAAACAGACCTTCGAATGCGAGTAGTAAGAGCTAACGTTCTTGAAAATAATCACCATGAGAGAGCGTCAAGAAAATATTTCGCACTCTATCTTTTGAAATTTGGTACAGCTACTGTGAATCCTGTGCTACCCTGAACATAGTTTTCAGCTGATGGTAGTTGCTCCTACTTTGCTTCGACAATAATAACGACACCACACACCACAACTTAAACAAGAACAAGCCGCTTCATGTAA
Source organism: Amblyomma americanum (assembly GCF_052857255.1). Taxonomy (NCBI): domain Eukaryota; kingdom Metazoa; phylum Arthropoda; class Arachnida; order Ixodida; family Ixodidae; genus Amblyomma; species Amblyomma americanum. Next base: position 194,570,627 of record NC_135501.1, on the reverse strand, counting down.
TACATAGGAAATAACGCATAACGGCCAGGGCATAACAACACTGCTTACACAATGCTAGATCTTTGAGAGGGCGCCGACACGTCCAGAAACCAAGGGACCTGTCCAGAATCCGAGAGCGGCTACCAACATATATGAGAAATCCTAGAGTGTGTGACGCTTTCTCCTATGAAACATTGCATGTTTGCACCTACTAGGAATACTCTACAAGGCTTCTCTTTTCTTTGCTCACCAAACATCACGTTGACTTATGACGTAAAAGGCCACACGAAATTTGTGTGAAGCGCTGTTCTTATACCATATATTCGATTCTATACTGAAGTGATCACTGGTATCTTTTGCAAATGTTTTCAGTGGAAAGAAGAGCTCTAGCATTCTCACTATAGGGACGGCCACTAAACCACGTGGTAAGAGATGAAGGAGGGTGAGTCGTCGTTGTGGACGCCTCCAGGCAAATCCCCCTCCTCTCGGGGTTTTTTAATGTGAAATGACGTTGGGCAGCACACGGGCACTCAACCTCTACCGAAACACGGCCGCCGCGACCAGAATTTCATCTACGACTTAATAATAATAGTTTATTTCCATCACCATGCAGTGTTGGAGGGGATGGGGATAAAAGCGGTTAACGCTTGACAAGGTCCCCACCGCCGTACAGCAAGTGGGCAGTGGCATGCGACGGCACTTCACTGAAAAAAAAAAATTAAAAGATACACAATCAACAATGTGTGTAGAAAATCAATAAGGGTTGAAGCAGTAACAATGAAAGCAACAAAAAAGAAACAAAGAGCGCTGTTATAAAGATTGTAAGAAGAGCGATGTTCAAAGGATGAATACTAGGAAAATGTGGCTGCAAAAATAAAGTAGTCGAGGAGGTCAGAGCTGCTAATGTTTTCTATATCAATATTTGCAGCGATTAATCTATTCAGAAGTGAGGGAAGTTGAAATGTTATCATTTGTTACCGCTTTCTCAGCATTGCTAACGACCTTGGACGTACTATAGGGTAGCACGCGCTGGTTTCGAGCTTCCTGCACGTGTTGGCGAGTCAAGCACTTGCAACGCCCCATGTAGCCCACGGCCTGCCCACAATGCTGAGCCATTAACAGTCGCTGCAGGGCAAAGGTCACATACCTGCCCCGCGCGGGTGCCAGTAGGGCTTGAGATTTAAACGCCGACGAACATCTCCGAACCGACGAGCGCCCTGTGATAAAGCCTTATTAAAGCGAAAGCTTTTATAGGCTCATGACTCGCCACCGGAGATGTTCGCCGAAATGTTCCACACTATAGCTGTCAATAAAACTGATGACGTCATCAAAATAAAACAACAAAAAACAAAAACATCAAAATGAGTGAAAATACAAAATAAAAAGACTAGAAAATAACAGTAAATAAAAATAAAGAAATTCAATAAGAAATTGAAAATAAAAATAAAATATATAAAACCAACAAAAGAAAAATTTTAAATTATAAGAGCACTGCTGTCGTTCAAAACACCCTCGTTCTAGAAAGTTGCATGCTTTCGCATTCCTGCACGTAACCATACTCAAGTGCCCTCACAACTTTTGTTTGTTGTTTGTTTGTATTTGGGTCAGTGACTCTTCCTCTCCTTTCCTGTTTGCCGAAAATCTTTACAGGGAGCGAAATTCTGACGTAACAAAGCCAGGAGCACCATACTATCCCACGTCATCACGCGGAAGAATTTAACTTCCCTCTTATTACCCAGCGTCTACCTGGAAAGGTAGCCATCGTTTTTTTTTTCATCGTCTACGTAACACGTTCTTCTCCTCTACGACGGGCTGCTATTATCTCCTTTCCCTGCCCCCCCCCCCCCCCCCGCCGTTAGGACAAATAGTTCAGAGCACACACTCGTCATCCGAAATTAATGGCGGAAACGTCGGAATTCTGCTCCCCCAGCTGTGCGTCCATCATCACAGGAACATGAGGTGGTCAGCAGCATCATTACCGCTCCATTTGTCGATTAAGGACACTTTTCGGAATGCAGGCAAAGTGATTTACTGCTAGCTCGAGCTGACAGCCGTGTAAGTGGCATCGTACAAATGGACTTTACACGCGAATAGCTCAGATGCCTCCCAGCGATCGAGATAATTTGATAACCTGATAGCATATAGGGTGTTTCACCTAAGACCTGGCACAATATTTAAAATTATAGTTTTTTTAGTTAGAAGACCGTTTTTTTCGGCGCAGCATTGTCAGAGGTGTAGTACATCAGAATACAGCTAACACGCGCTAAACAGCAGGCTGATTGACTAATATTGAATAGTAAACTTTTTAAACACATCTGTTAAGTTCGTTAATTACTTAGAGGCGTGTATCCCACCGTAAGTGATAACTATATCAGTTTTTAGAATTTTCTAAACGAGGTTACCCATGGTACTGTGGCCCAACAGATTTGGGTTATTTCGACGAGTTACGGGCACCGAAGAGGTTGCTTTGCCTGCAAGATTCTGGAAAAGGCATGCATTTTGCAGCGATGTAGCCAGAATTTCTTGGGCCACAGCGCTGAGGATAACCGTATTTTCTAAATTCTAAAAACTTATATGGATATAGCTTGCGGTGGGCTGCACGCCTCTGAAGTCGACGCAATACAGCGGAATATCCATTATCTAAGCTTTTACAAAGCCGAAATTAAGGCGTGAAGTCTGGTCACAGAGGAAACGTTATCTGCGACGAAGATATACATTCAATTTATATGCTTGCATTATTATATCAACTCTCCTATAGCCACATTCTATAGACACAAGGAAAATGTAACTGCCACCTACCGCGATTTCTGCTTCTGTGCTAGCAACTAACAACAAAACGATTGAACGAGACGATCACTCAGTACACCCCCCCCCCCGCCCTTTCCCTGCCCACCTTTACTTTAACTGCAAAAAAAGACCCCGTTGGAAATGGTGCCACTATATATACAGCAGAACCGCTAAAATATATAAACACCATTACCAAAATCCGCTGTGTGTAGGAGCAAGCGTCGATGTTTTCGTCTCCAAGTTTGTGGTAATAACCCTCAATACATTCAGTGATAAATTTTAGAAGTCTCATAAAGAATGGGCGTGCAGAGCGTGGCGTATGCTGTACTGCAGTAGCAAGTGGAAAGGAGAGGTTTATAGAGAAAAGAGCTGCGTCTGTTGAAGGTCTCCCAATATGATCACGGAGAGAGGGGGAAAAGTGGCGAACCCACGAGCGTTGCAACCGCAAGAAAGATTGAATGGAAGCTCAAGGGGATGAAAAGCCTCCCATTTCAGGGTGTAAATGACTGCTTCGAGCGAAAACAGCGCTCTTTAAGTCTGACAGCTCCGATGGGCCACGTATGTTAAAGGGGATGGATCGTACTGCTGTGAGGTAGAAAACGAGGGGGCACTACCGGCGGAACGTCAATGGCGTGCGGTTGCAACGGCACGAACTAGAAAAAAAAGGACCTGTTTGCGAATCTCAAACGTTTGTTGGGTTGTTTGGCGCTAAGGTTGGCCATTTGCCTCTTATGGCGGTTCACACAGGGCAATTTACTTTCATGTCCTCAACCTCCTGCAGTGCAGAGGTGCTTTGCTTTCCCTGAAAGAGAAACAGGAGAAATATGGTGAATCGTTTTTGCTCAAACCGCGGGTGGCGCCCTTTCCTGGGTGGAATAAATGTTTGGCGCGATACGAAGAAAATAGTGAATTCAGCATCTCTCTGTTGGTGCTTTTTCCTTTCGTGTGCAGGCACGGAAAAGCTTTTTATTCTGAAAATTCATGGGTTCTGCTGTACTACACCTATGGACGAGCACGTAAACCCGCCGTAAGAAACGTTTTGATGATCGTATGGCACTTTGATAAGTGAAGCCGTTGGCCAGTCAAGCGGGAGAGGCGTTTCCTTGGCAACATCGAAATGCCAAGACATTATTTCGCGACATATAACGCTGCAGGCAAGAGGCGGAAAGCACGCGCAAGACTGCGTGCACCTATGGCAAATATGCCATGTTTGCCATGAGTAGAATGTAAAATTTAAGTAATAAGAATTAGGAGTCCGGAAATGAAGGAGGGAGAGTTCCCGTTATGTCACATAGCGAAAACTCTTTCTCGTTCTATTGCTTACTTCTAATCGTAGTTGCTTCATTTTTATTTCTACTCAACATATCAGCATTAAATTTGATGGATTTTTATTCGTACGAAAATCAACTGCAGTTATATTGTTAAAATACAAAATCTTGGTCAAAAGTCCCATCATCTGCCCTCATCTCCCGTTAATGTAGAGGTTGCGAGCTACAAGTGGAATTAGCCTCGCACTATTCTGCCGGCAATTGCACTACCATAACAACGCTGCTCTCAGCGAAACCTGCGAAGCCTCAATACTTGGACCGCAATCGACTTCATTCATTTTCATAGCACACTGCGGCCAAAAAATACCGTGAGCGACTTTGACTGTTCTAGGGTCTCAGGTAGTGGTGTGCGACCGCTGCTACCAGTTGTTGGGATTCAAGTAGCAGCATCCCACCGCTGCCACCAGTAGTTGGGATTCAAGTAGCAGCATCCCACTGCTGCCACCAGTTGTTGGGATTCAAGTAGCAGCATCCCACCGCTGCCGCCAGTTGTTGGGATTCAAGTAGCAGCATACCACCGCTGCCACCAGTTGTTGGGATTCCAGTAGCAGCATCCCACCGCTGCCGCCAGTAGTTGGGATTCAAGTAGCAGCATCCCACTGCTGCCACCAGTTGTTGGGATTCAAGTAGCAGCATCCCACCGCTGCCGCCAGTTGTTGGGATTCAAGTAGCAGCATACCACCGCTGCCACCAGTTGTTGGGATTCAAGTAGCAGCATCCCACCGCTGCCGCCAGTTGTTGGGATTCAAGTAGCAGCATCCCACTGCTGCCACCAGTTGTTGGGATTCAAGTAGCAGCATCCCACCGCTGCCGCCAGTAGTTGGGATTCAAGTAGCAGCATCCCACTGCTGCCACCAGTTGTTGGGATTCAAGTAGCAGCATCCCACCGCTGCCGCCAGTTGTTGGGATTCAAGTAGCAGCGTACCACCGCTGCCACCAGTTGTTGGGATTCAAGTAGCAGCATCCCACCGCTGCCGCCAGTTGTTGGGATTCAAGTAGCAGCATACCACCGCTGCCACCAGTTGTTGGGATTCAAGTAGCAGCATCCCACCGCTGCCGCCAGTAGTTGGGATTCAAGTAGCAGCATCCCACTGCTGCCACCAGTTGTTGGGATTCAAGTAGCAGCATCCCACCGCTGCCGCCAGTTGTTGGGATTCAAGTAGCAGCATACCACCGCTGCCACCAGTTGTTGGGATTCAAGTAGCAGCATACCACCGCTGCCGCCAGTTGTTGGGATTCAAGTAGCAGCATCCCACTGCTGCCACCAGTTGTTGGGATTCAAGTAGCAGCATCCCACCGCTGCCGCCAGTTGTTGGGATTCAAGTAGCAGCATCCCACCGCTGCCGCCAGTTGTTGGGATTCAAGTAGCAGCATACCACCGCTGCCACCAGTTGTTGGGATTCAAGTAGCAGCATCCCACCGCTGCCGCCAGTTGTTGGGATTCAAGTAGCAGCATACCACCGCTGCCACCAGTTGTTGGGATTCAAGTAGCAGCATCCCACCGCTGCCGCCAGTAGTTGGGATTCAAGTAGCAGCATCCCACCGCTGCCACCAGTTGTTGGGATTCAAGTAGCAGCATCCCACCGCTGCCGCCAGTTGTTGGGATTCAAGTAGCAGCATACCACCGCTGCCACCAGTTGTTGGGATTCAAGTAGCAGCATACCACCGCTGCCACCAGTTGTTGGGATTCAAGTAGCAGCATCCCACCGCTGCCGCCAGTTGTTGGGATTCAAGTAGCAGCATACCACCGCTGCCGCCAGTTGTTGGGATTCAAGTAGCAGCATACCACCGCTGCCACCAGTTGTTGGGATTCAAGTAGCAGCATCCCACCGCTGCCGCCAGTAGTTGGGATTCAAGTAGCAGCATCCCACCGCTGCCACCAGTTGTTGGGATTCAAGTAGCAGCATCCCACCGCTGCCGCCAGTTGTTGGGATTCAAGTAGCAGCATACCACCGCTGCCACCAGTTGTTGGGATTCAAGTAGCAGCATCCCACCGCTGCCCTCAGTTGTTGGGACTCAGGTAGTGTGGTCGGGCCGGAGAAGGGACGAGGAGGATCGGAAACGTGGTTACGAAGGAAAAGGCAAGGAAAAGTTTATACAGGCTATTTACATACTGTACAAGTGAGAAACTGAGAGTGCCTGTCAGTAAAGGGAGTCTTAGGAGACGGGTGTCTCTCCGCAATCGGGGCCTCTCCCATCAAATGGTCTCTTGGTACCAAACGAGCAGCTCGTTAAATACCCTTCGTATCGCCCAGATCTTTGGCTGGGGAACACAGTTCGAATAACGATGTCCAATCAAACGAGAAGACACTGGTGGTACCGCCCATGACAGGGTGCGGTGCTGATGGTTTCTCAGCTCGTCGATAAAAAGGGTAAAAGACACTGTCACGCTGTCAGCACAGCTGCCAGGTGTGCGCCCACGTGGCACATAAATGTCAAGTCGTATCCCAGCAGGGGGGTGTAAGACCTTGCACTTCCTCGCCTGTTGTCCGAAACGTGGAAACACTGCCGAAGACACAGCTCTCCGTCAATTGTCAGCCCCAGCGTGACTGATGAAAGCAACGCTCCGTCCTGCCACCCGATGGCGTATCCGGCTACGTGGTGTCGCGTTTGTCGCCGCTGCTTCTGCCACTGCTTCCAAGAACGCCAGGCACCAGCGTTTCTTCAGAAGTCTCAGTCGCCTTCACAAGTTGGTTTTCTGGAAATTCTGGTCGAGGGAGCCCGCGTCTTTATCCCTTTAGGCTGGAAGGCACGTTGGGCATAACACTGTCAAGCTCTTTAGCCTTACTGCATCATGTTCTCTATGGTTGCTTCACTCCCAGATTGTTGTTCATGTGTCCTTTTTTGAGCGTTAGAATACAGTACCGACACCTGAAACGGGTCGCAGGTTATTATTCTCAATTTCTCTGTGAGATCTTCCGTTGCTATGTGCAATTCACCTGCAAAATTGCTAACTATAATGAAAGGCAGACACCGACACCTTATCGCTGCATCTACTGTATTTCTTTCTGAACATCACAGCAACCATCAAAGTATAGAGAAGCCGTATAAAACGCTGCCATAAGCTGTGTGCAGGCTATCATCGGTTGCTCTACTTCTGCAGCTCATTTTCTCTGTGTGGACTCCTAAGCGTTACAACTTACCAGACCCATATTAGGTGACAACTGCTAAGAATATAAACAAGTGTGTGTACACGCTTGCATATGTACCCATCCATCTTTTCAGCTCTTAACGGTCGCATTTAAATATTTGCTATTTATTTATTTATTTATTTATTTATTTATTTATTTATTTATTTATTTATTTTTAGCAATTCTCATTAGCAATTCTGGACGGTTTTGGGGCATCAGGCCGTTCAGGCAAGCGTTTCATGCTGTTGAGTGCTGTATGCGATACAACGTTTTCAGCAGGGGCTGATGTAAAACCTGCCAAACGTGTTCATTGCCAAGTCTCGTTACCGGTATTCTACCGGCCACAGAAGTGAGACACTGCTTTTAGCATGGTTGCGCTAATTATCCCAACGCCCATTCTTGTCATATAGTGTCTGGCCGAGCTAGTGCCGGCTAAATTTACCTTGCCTGCAGGTGTGACTATATGAAACGCATTTAGGACCCCCATTGCGCAAGCATTAATCTTTCTATGAGCCTGGCGTGGAATAATATTATGCAAACGTTATTATGTTAAGGTTATGTTATGTCGTTATGTCGTTATGTCGTTAGGTTGTTATTTTATTATGTTATGTTACGTTACGTTACGTTATGTTATGTGTTTCTCCTCTGTTTCGTGCGCGTCGTCTTTTAGTGACATGCGTTGTTACAATGAACACATCAACTAGCCTATCATGACGTCATATTGAGATTCGCTCAATATCAGTGTCATGAAGCCAACAGCAGGGATCTTTTCCCATTTGTCATTTTATTTTTGACCACAATTACTGCGTTTCTGCCTCTTCTTTTTTTTTGGGGGGGGGGGGAGTGAACACCACTGCATGGTCAGTGCTATCAACGACGCGCACATGACTGGCCAGCTTTAACTACGCTTCCAGTCGGCTGGCGCATAGTGGTGCTGCTTGATGGTTTGTGCTTGCTACGTGCGAAATTAAAATACTCACTAGTTAATAGTTAACCAATGTGTTCCGTACTCAAACGTTTAAGCTGTCCTGCTGGGAGCGTGAAAGTAGATGAAAAGTGTGCGATATTGTAGTTACGTTGGGCCCGGCATCATGGCGGAGTTACTAAACACGTCAATGCACAGAAAGCCTTCTCTTAGTGACTGCTGCCCAAATTTACGCAACGGGCAGACAAATACCTCTCTGGCCTTTCAGCACTTATTTAACCATTTTCTCTGGCCTCATTTGCTATTTCCATGAAAGCACAGGATCGCTTTTGCAGTGGAATTTTTCCAGCACGCAAAGAACTCTGTTCCCGTGATCTACTTTCTTCCCAGATGATGGAGTGCAGTGTGAAAGGCACCTTCAGATATATTTCTGGCGGCGCAGCTTATTTCTCTTTTCTGTAACGTCTAGAACCCGGAAATGGGTCACGAAATGGGTTGAATAATGGAGATAAATAATCCTAGAACATTTATTTGTCTACTGTCGCTGCCCTGCTTTCCTGTGGGTGTTGCAACGACAGCCTCGCCTCTGTCTCACATAGTCTATGCCCCAAAGAGGTTCTAACATAGTCTATGCCCCAAAGAGGTTCTAATGACACCTCTTAAGTCTAAATCTTTCCTCTTAACTCTAAATCTTTCAGGCTATGCCGTGCGTGCCACCGAAGGAGTAGGCTTTTTGCGCTGACGCGCAGTTTATTCGGCTTAGAGCATTGCCTAATTTCCTCAGGCCTCGGGAAATTCTATGCAATACGCAGTGATGTAGAAAACTGTCAAAGGGAAATGGGATTGTTTGAATCGGCGAAAACCCTCCTGTCCTTCCTCGTGAAGGAGAAGGGTTTTCATTGCGTCTCTGGTAATTCTCTTTGTCGTATCTACATTCTTTCCTTCTCCCTGCGTTGAGTCCTTTTTCTTTGTTTCTGGGCTCCGAGTTTACCCTACCCCTCTCATTATTTCTAAGAGGCCCTTATTTATCAAGAGCTTACGGCGTTCCAGCAACCCTAGGCGGTCCCGTCAGGGCATGAATTTAGGAGTGGCCACTTTCCTAAGTGGCCACAAAGGTTTCGGAATGATACACTGGCATGCTGAGACGTCGCGTGCTCTTCTTCTGTCTTGCCTGCAACCAAGAATAAAGCTCTTCACAGCGCAATCAGTGAATGAATGTCTTCCAGAAATTGCGCCTTGTGTTGGAGCAGCAAGTAACAGTTTCTCGACCCGCGCGTAAGCGTGTGTATCACTCAGTTTCCACCACTTAACTTTTTGCCGCCGCCACAACTACGGACCGCTTAAGTTTTGCTTTGAGGTGGCCGATCGCATGAACCCAGGAAGAGTGCATGTCATGCAGCCATATTTTTGTGAAAGCAACAGTTATTGCCGCTGCATTTAACAGAGTTGCATGAAATTTTTCCTAGGTAAAACCATGCCACCGTCGTCGTGTGTTGTAAAGAACACTCCTTAATTTTTCTGCGGTGCACTAATAGCCCTGTCCATGTGGCGCCGAAGTCCAGGATCTGATGCAAGCGGAGCGCGCAGTGGGAGCAGTTGTGAGTACGGCCAGCGAAGAATAAAAAAGGGGGGGGGGGGCGGTAACCAGCAAGCGCCCAGGCGAAGACTTCGCGAAATGTTGACTTGCTGACTGAAACTATATCCTTCCGTCCATCGTTTATTTTGGCTTGTGAAGAATTCAATCTCCTCTGCCCTCCCTTCAGCATGGTTATGAACGAGTGCGGAGTGATACTGTTTCCTTTTTTTTTTTTAGGGGAGGGGCAGCTCCAAGAAAAGTACTCGGTTATATGGGCTTGTAGTAACCTCGTGAGCTATTACGAAAAATAATTTAGGCAGACTTACGCACATCCCAGATGCGATGGCTACCCAGAGAACAAACACAGCATTACTCAACGCCAGCGCCACGCCTTCAGCATTTGGAGGGCTCTAGCCTCACATGCCAGCCGCTCGGAAGGGCTCGTTATACCGGAGCACCGCACAGGAGCCCGATGTCTACTGCGCCACCCTTCCTGCCACTGATCCCTCTCTCGGAACGGGAGGGGTAAACCCCTTCGTCACGCATTCCTGCTTGCGTCCCGTATCATCTTTTTGAACGCCGCAATGCGCGCTCCCTTCCCCGTCTTCCCTTTCGTGCTGCCTTGCGTAGGAACTCCCGCGCTGCTCCCAAATCGGTGGCGCGTCGCACTGGTTTTGTTGCTTGTTCTCGGCAACGCGGGTTGCTTGCCTCCCTTCGTGGGGCATGCGTGGGGATGATCTATACGTCGCCTGGCTGGGTTTCGCTGATGGTGACCCGGGGAGAGTAAGGAGTATGAGGGAAATGTTTGGCTCGAGGCATGAAGGAAGGTTGGCGTGTGTGTTCGCGCGCGTGCTTGTGTCTGCTCGCAAAAGCTGTGTGCGCTGAAAGGGATGATACATCTTTCTGCCAAGCTTCTCTTTGCGCTGCTGCTCACTGCGGTATTATCCGCGTGGGCCGGTGATAAAGGCTGATCTCGCATTATGGTTGTTCTGACTGATTAGGTGGGCTTGACAAGCATTAAGGGGTTGGGAATACTCATTATCCGGCGCCTGTGGATCGCCTTCTACATACCGTTTTCTGCGGTTGATGTTTTGTGGTGATTGGTTCACCCTTTGCCCGCGCTCAGTAGCTGAGTGATATCCTCGAGATTAATGTACGCTTGGTAGAGAAGCCGAAGGCTGCCTGCAATTATTTTTCTCCTGACATACCGAAAGTGTTTCGTCACGGTTTTTCATTATAACTTGGAGAAATCCTATAGCAGTCAGTAAGGACACGTCAGTGATGTCGGAAAGGGTATGTTGAAAGCAATCTGGACAAGCTTGATGTATTGCTCTGAAGACAGTGATGAGAGAATAATAATAATAATAATAATAATAATTGGTTTTTGGTGGAAAGTAAATGGCGCAGTATCTGTCTGATATATCGTTGGACACCTGAACCGCGCCGTAAGGGAAGGGATAAAGGAGGGAGTGAAAGAAGAGATGAGAGAAGTGGAGGCTAGAAAAAAAATGAAATCACGAGACTCTGGCTGATGTACACAGTGCTGAATGCTACAGCACTCCAGAGTTTCCAAGTACTTGTTTTTTCTTTAGTCTTGGGCAATTTCATTTTCAGCCATTTTAGATGTTAGTCCGCACAACGTCAACAGCTGAAAGTACTAAACGTTAATATATCGGAGAAACACGGCGTGTACTCCCGTTTCAGAAGAGTTCCCTGATCAGTTCTGCTGCGGAAGAACGAAGTCAATTTTGCATCCTTCGAAATTGACGCTACGTCACTTGAGGGTAGCCTGTCTGCGCCCAGCTTTAAGTGCATAGCGACTGTATTTCACTCAGTAGCTTGTACCGTTCTTTTAAACGTGAGCTCATGCAGCGGCATGGTGTCAGGAAAAGACAGCAGGATAACCCTGTGTGTATCCGTACCGAAAACGAAAATGCTTTCAATAGTCGGATCTGGGACCGTGGTGGTGGGAAAGTTGGTAGAGCGACTGCTCCGGTGTAGCGGTGGTCCCGGGTTCGAACCCCCGACCAGGAAGAATTTTTCTTTAGCTGCGAAGTTTCTGAGAAAGCTCTAGAGCTTTCATTTGTAGCCGAGTGGTGGCGCTTGGGTGGATGCCAATGAGTAATTACTCATTATTATGTTGCAGTTTAACACCAGACGTGATCGGCTGCGTCGGTAGTCTATAGTGCTCTCCTGCAGTGGCCAGCGAAGCTGATTTGCTCGCACCGCTCCGAGTTCGAAACCGAGCCGCGGAAATATTTATTTTATTTCTGCAGGCTGGCCAAGGTCAACCTGGAGGTCATGGAAGCCACAAGTTTCTTTGTTGAATTTGACCGTGTTAATTAGTGCTTTCGCCATGAAACTAACAGTCGTGTGTGCGTTACACTCGGCGTTCCCACTACCCCCAAGCACCCACTCCTCTTCCTACCTACACACCTCTTGGCTGGTTTCTGCATCCGCCCTCTTAATACAAATTAAACTACATGGGAGTAAAGAGGAGTAAGTACTCCTCTAGCGCATTCCTTTCCAGACGCAGGGTATATGCTGCCCAAGCTGTGGGACATATTTACATCACTAAAAATAGGGAATACTTACGGTTGGCAAGGGAAACAAATTCTCTCTTAAAAACATGCATTGTTCTAGAAGTTACGAATATTTTTTAGTGAAGCCTAAAAATATCCTCTATTTACTAATCTTAACACCTGTGCTTGTGCGTTTAAGCCTCCTTACATTGCTGATGGCATCAAGTTAATATGATTTGCAGCAGGCATACGCCTCCTCTGCATAGAATAGTCATTCCGCGTATTTAATGATCAATACTGATACGGGAATAAAAGAAGAGGCGGAGAGCGAGCGCGAGCGGCGAGCGCGCGGCTCTAGCACGAGGGAGATAGAACGAGAAAGCTTGGCCGCCGCCGGTCGTGCTTCGCCGGCTCTCCTCCGTACTGCTGCTATATTTCTCTGGGCGGGCCCGTGGCCACCCCGTGGCATCCCACACCGTAACAATACCTTGCCCCGGTCTGGGACAGTATAATCAGCCTCCAGAACCTCGTTTTCTAGAGGACAGTTTACTCCCTTTTTACTCACAAATAGAGTAATTCTGTTTAGAATGACGCTACTGCAATATGAGCAAAAATTATACCTATACACAGGAATACTGAACAATCCCCCTAGCCTCATTGTATAGCACCGCCTTTCATTTCGCATTGTTACGGTGGTAAAAATGCTGTAAAACTTTGCTTTCGCTTTGGACCATTCCTAGCAGCTTCATAGCGTTTTGCAACTCATTCTTATCTCGGTGTGAAGAAACGTAGCGGCATTGTGTCATATCCTTTCTGAGGTGAGCTGTGCAGTGGACCGAATGGTGCTTTTTCATCGCTTGTATTAGCTCATACGTATGCTCCAGACACGAATTTGCATATTTGGGAGTAAAATCAGAGTAAGCTGTCCTCTGGCGCACTCAGGTTTAGGGGCAGGGTATGCCGCTCAACTCCTGGGGTAAATTTCGATCTCTAAATATACGGAATGCTTACTCTTGTCAACGGAGGCATTGTCCCACCTCAAAGAACAGCAACTTGTTGCAGTTATGAACGAAAGGAGGCCTTTAAATGCGGCTCCGAAAATCTTAAATGTTAAATATTGAGGCGACTGAAACCTCCGTTTAAATCTTCGATACTCATAAAACTTCGCATGTTTTGAAGAGAGTATTTGTGGTAGCTGGCAACCGTAAGTTTTTCGTATTTTTAGTGATGAGAATCTACCCCAGGGATTGAGTGGCCCACCCTGTCTCTGAAAGGCACAGCACTAAATGACAGCTTACTTCCTTTTTATCTCATAAAGCCTAATTCATGTTTACGATATCCATTCGAGCTCCCGAACATTTCCTGCTATTTCCTCTAGCGCCAATAATAAGGTACGCGATTACGGGTGGTTACACTCGACTCAGCCTTATTTCTTAGTCGCCGATTCCCGAGGCAAATACGGAGACTTTAATGCGGACGAAAGCAGGCGAGAAGATTGTCTTGTGCATTAAACTCGAGTCCCCTATTATTTTAATATGCGAATGATATTTGTTTCCTTTATTGCTGAGACTGCGACCAATAGGTTACTCCTGGAGGGAGTCATATATTTATTATTCTTCGTCAGAAGGCAACGATACCACAAAATGTAATTGCTGCGACAAAAAAGTTTACATTGCATACATTGCGGTCCCCTCTTTTACTTTCAACCAATTTAATGGCTCTCACCGCATTACGACATAAATATTCATTGGCGGTAGTACCGGACACCCCTCCAGGACCACCCGAAGCGTCGGCGCTCCAACTTTTGCCCTAAAGAGGACATAGAGCGAAGGGATCTTTTATAGCCGTCAGAAGTAAGGTTTATTTTCTATCCCAGAGAACTTTTCGTACATTTATTTACATAATTTTCCCGCACTAAAGTTGTTCCCCATGGTTGTTTTTCCATTTGCTAAGGGCCTTCTGAAGACTCCCTTCCTCGAACACCGCTCGGGGCACATTAAATTTCACTGCGGCCTGTAAAGGAGTAAAATTTCTGCTCTTAATTGCACTTGCATGCATAAAAACCAACTTCGTTAACGGGTCGCGTTCTTTAAAGCGCGCAAGGATCACGATATTTCCGCCCGAATTGCATCCAGCCTTTCCGATTACAGTCAATACTTGTGGTGTGTACAATGTATCATCCTATGTAGGTAAATATCGGAGGAAAAATAACCTTGAAAGGTTCAAAGATGATTCTAGCGCTAGAAAAACGCAATACAGTTTTTTTGGTCTCCAATGGGGTTTATCATAGGAGGAAATATTCGTTACTTCGATCATTATAAACTAAAAAGGTTAAGCAGCCATAATAAAGTGACAAACAGGCGTTCGATTGGAAACTAGGGAAGCTTTAGTAAAAACTGCTTGCGCAGCCAATTTCAGCGCGTGTGGGGTATCCAGGTGCGGGAAATGAGAGCTGCCAAAAAACTGTGCTGAATGCTCGTAGTGCTCAGCGTCCGCCATGAAACAGGCCGACAAGATTCTGGGGCTTCTCTCAAATACATTTGGCGAAGGCAATCGAGAAAAGGAAAAAATGCTTTTCCCAAATGATTTTGGATCCTTTGCATTTATTTCCTATAAGATGATGATTCCTCTCGCCGTATCTCCTGCCGCTAGTGTACCGTTACTTGCATCGCTGCTCTAAGGCGCTGGCCTCCCGGGAAACATGAGAATCCGAACACCTGGATGGCGATGACTCGGCTCGTTGGACAGCGAACAGCGCCTGAAATATGGCACCTTTCCCAATTGGCTGTCAGGATCGACGCTACTCCCAGTGATCGTGTTGCAGGGTTCCTTTTTCGTGCTAACCGGTTTTATTTTCTTCCAGTCGCAAAAAAAAGCAATGCGAGTGTCTTTTTTAGTCATTGCCATCCATTTAGTTGGACAACATTGACGCCAAGTACAAAGACCTGTCTAGAGAATACGCAAGCAATATTCATGGTGAACTATAGCCGGCCAGGAACACAGCTACAATGTTATCTGGCGCGCGTTGCTGATTATCAGAATTACTAGCATGCATCAAATGTATTGACAGAAGGAATGGCGTCGCTTATAGCAGCTTTCAAGCAAAAACTACCGGGGGCACTAAAGTCTGCTTACGTGCTATGAATGCGGAAGCATTGTGCACTTCTGCTGTTTGCGTTGGTGCGTTTGTGGTTTGTGCATTTGTGTAACTGAGTTCGCGTTGGCCACCAAGCCGCACACCATTCGGAACTCAGTGGATTAATGCCCATATATGCAGAATTGGTCATTTTCTACTTACCATTCATAGATGGTGGCGAGTCTTCATACCACTAACAGCGCAGTGAAGCAGCGGTTATGAGATGCGCCGCTGCACTGGCAGGTGGCTGTGCCTGTCACAGCCACCCGTAGGGAATGTGCGAACCATGTTGCCCTTCCTGAGAAACCTCTCGCGCAGCTTACGTGGCGCTCCTCCGAACTTACCTGAGCTTAACCGAGTTACCGAGTAAATGACGCAAGGTTGGCTAAGTGTCGACACTTTCTCTTAACACTTTCTGCACACTTTGGACGCCATGCATGAGCCAAGTAGCGCATACGCATTAAAAACTCTTGCTGTCAAGAGATCTGGATAAATGCAATTCTTGTGCCCTATACCGGTACGCCCACAGACAGATAAAAGAAGCTTCTGAAAAGCCAATTCCAACGTTCGCGTTTCGTTTGATTTGTGGGGTTTAACGTCCCAAAGCGACTGAGGCTATGACGGACGCCGTAGTGCAGGGCTCCGGAAATTTTAGACCACCTGGGGTCCTTTAACGTGCACTGTCATCGCACAGTACACTGGCCTTTAGCATTTCGCCACCATCGAAATGCGACCGCCGCGACCAGTATCGAACCCGCGTCCCTCGGGTCAACAGCAGAGCAATATAACAACTGAGCCGCTACGGCGGCCGAAGTTTCAAGTAGTCATAAAAGAAAGATTTACTAGTAGTTCGGGCCCAGCAGAAGCAAATAGAAGTGGCGAAACTTTCGGCAATATTGATTTACCAGAATCATCAATTATCGCGCTGTCAACAACAACGCGCTGCACAGACCCCCCCCAGCGTAAATAGAACCATCGAGACGCACTTGGCGACCGATACAAGCAGTGACTGCAGACAGGGCGACAAAGGCGATCCATTTAAAAGCCATCGAGTCTGTAAGAAGGCCCAGACTCACGCAGCCCAAAGAGCGCACGAGAAGCGGAAACAATCGGACTGCAATGTGCTCTTGTTCCCGGAAAACAAGTACACGCCAGCCGTGGCTGCTTGTAGCTGTCAAATCCCGTTTTCTCTATTCGCTTTCCTTCTTCTTTCAGCTGCGCATCCGGTGCGTTTTTGGTAGGCTTGGTGCAGCATGTGGTGTGTCTTTTTTATTTCTGCCAGCACCGGTGAAAAATGACCCAAAGTGCAATCCATCTGTGGGTAGGAAAACGATGCAGCACTCGCCAGTGGGTGGCGCTCCTGCTGGCTCCTTCCTCCGTGCTCCATGACACGCAGTTCATTCTGGCGTGAGCAAAAAATAATAATAAAATTTATCTCTCTCTCTGTCTCTCTCTCTCTCTCTCGCGCGCGCGTGAGAATACGATTGATAACTTTGCGCGAAAAGTTTGCGCAGCACAGGCAAGAAATGGCGTGATGACGCAGAGGCCAACGACACTCGTGGTCTCGAGGATGAGCTAGGCAGGCACCAAAGATAAAAAAAGAAAAAAAAAGATATCCTCCTCGTGATGGAGTGATGATCCTATGCTCGCACTCGTGCCGGTTATGAAGAGCTTTTGTGAGAGAAAAGTCTGGTCTTTGTCGGAGAAGCACAAGAAATAAAAATCTTAGACTGCTGCTAGCTTACAGAACCATTGAAGCGATACTGCTCTTGCGGTCACTGTAGGTTACAAATAATTCCACGCAAAACACAGCTAATTATCTTGCAGCTACCGATAAGGGACTAATTCTACATCGCTCTATGTTTCGCTAAAATTTATGACACTCTACCGCATAGTGTTGTCTTAGATAATATGGTGAAACTAAACGTATATTTGATGCCTTAGGCTGGGATGAGTCTCTGATAGATGACAGTTTTCTGGATGAGAGTTTTCTATCAAAACGATTATAGTCCTTCATCACAAGCAGCGACTCATCGAGTGCTCCAGGAATCAACCTTGGGGCCACTTCTGTTTCCCATATCAATGATTTGATCGCAAGATCGCCACGTTGGCTCATTTGAACCGCCGTCCGAGTAATGTTCCCGCCTTCCCTGTTCCTTTGTCTCTCGTCGTATTGGGCTCATCATTTAAGTTTTTTTTTTTTACTGAAGATTACGTGCACGAAAATATTCTCCTTAACAAAATGACGTGAATAGCATTCTGCCATTTCCTTATGATTTTTTACCTCCTTTTTTGGGGGGGATGTTCCCAGATGTGATAGCTGTTGTTGTCTTGTAGTCTTGACTCCTTGCGCAATGGTACGAACCCAGGTTGTATTGTGCTGCTGTCTACGCTTTAGGTTGATTTTTCAAGAGTAAGTAATGCGCTTTTCATTACACAATCATATGCAGAAGACAAAAGTGGTATTCGTTTCTTCGCTCTCTGGTGCGAGTCTTACTGGCACATTTCAGACTTCCCCGGTCGTGAACCAACTGGACAGCAAGAATGGTTTACTAAAATAGATAATTTTTTTAACATTATGCCGAATCTTACGACATTTACGCAGGCGCTCATCGAAGATCCAGCTTCACACCACGGTGGTGTCAAGACGCCGTCTGTGCAACATTGTTCCTCCGCAAGCAAACATAAAACATTGATTTTGTACAGACGGCATGGTACAAATGATATATCGTACAAAGGAATAAACACATTCGAGAGTTAAAGGGTTATGAGAGACAGAGAGGGCAGAGATAAACGAAATGCGTGGACGTACTAATTTCTCACGCTCAGGGATCTAAACATTCCGAAGTTATCAAAGTTCGGTTGACATCCCTTTTTCATCGGCGTTCACTCGCTCACTGAAATCGTTAGGATGAGGCTATTTTAACGTGCCAGCCCATCTCGAAATTCATTACTTTTTTTTTTTTGACGGGGAGGGCGGAGGTAGGGACGAAGGGAGTCATATTTTTTATTATGCCCCGGGCATAAAAGGGTTGATAAATACGCTCACTCCTCTACACTTTACTGCCCGGAAGTTTAATGTCTCGCAGTGAGGTGCGACATCAAACTTATACGCTAATAGAGGCTCTGAGCAGGCTAAGTTTTTCATTCTGAACACATAAACGAGGCTTTTTTGGGCAAGGGCTACCACTACTCTACAGATTCTCGGCAAAACAGTTGCTTTACAGCCTCGAATGACGACATGCCAGTGTTTCTTTTTAATCTGCTCTTTGCCTTTTTTCTCTATTTTTTATGCGTATAAATATGCGTCAAGTCTTTTCTTCTTGCTGGAATTCACTACCGTACTATTTGTTCAAAATCCCGCCAAAATTTAATGCGCCTTGGCGGCGTCAGTCGTAAAACCTGCACAATTTAATTGCACAGGCGGGCGTAAATAGGGGCCTCGTGGATGCGGCCATGAGGATCTACGCGTGAATGCAAATCGAAATAGCCCTGCAAAGGGCATGTGATGTTTCGTTTTTCCGAAGCGCTTACTATTGTTCTAGGTAGCGCTTTTCGTTAGATAAGGTCACCGCTAAAGAAGGCAAACGTTGTCGTTTGCTTTTTCTTTTCATCTTCGTAATGATGATGAGGAATTTTCATGGCGTAACGCCATCTATCGCCAAACAGCGCAATAGAACAACAATTTACCACTGTGGTGAAGTTAAGTGTTTTTCATACACATTACCACTTTCCTTCTCTTTCTTGGTGGTGCGGGCAGGGATACTTTATTTTTCGTTCTTTTTATTGTCCCACAATAACTTTTGTCTTTCTCTTTCATGAAAAAAAATAATAAAATAAGTGCTAAAGCAGAGTAGCAGTAGTCCCACTAAATATCTCGATGACTGCTTAGATCGCATGCGGAGTGGCGTTCGTGCAATTTGCAAACGTTGCTCTTATCGGTCTCATGTCTGTGATGTTCTTCCTGCTGTCCTCGAAGCGATACCCAGGTCAAGGAAAATCAGAGCCTTTGCATTAATTTATATTCGCTCTTTAATAACAAATTCCGGCGAATTACTGTTTCTCTCCTACTTCTATCACTCCAAGTTAACCAAGAACAATATCGTTTTCACTAACTAGTGTTGACGAAGGCAATTGAAGGTCGCGATAAAGCTTAACTGACTGCAAACTCGAGGTAAGTTCCCCCAGGTGACCGCTCTCTCGAAAAACGAGCTGCGGAATTCTCAAGACGAAGGGCATTGAAGCAGATAGCAAAGAGTATGGAAACAGATAAAAAAAAGTCGCAACAGTGGAACGGGTATAAAGATATAATGCAGATCGAGTAAAGTATCCGAAAGCTCAGAAAAGCTCCGACAAGTGCCGCAGGAAACTAACTCCAGAGCACAATTCCCATCAAAAATTGCATTTCTTCTTCGCTTACCTGCAGATTGATCGCGAGATAGAAGTGAAACAGAGCAGATTATACATTCCAGGAGTGTCTTTTCGAAGCGCGCATAGCGTCTGCCGCTATTTCCCGCACCAATAAAGTTAGAAATCAGAATACCTATTCCATCCATCCTGTACTCGAGCAGGTTTCAAATAAAAGGCGGGAAGTTACGGAAACATTGAATTATTCAGTAAACCATCAGTTCTTCGTGTGCTAGCGGCAAGAATCCTTCTCCGATTCTGTTGCGGTGTAAATTTCACCGCATGATGAAGTAACCTTCCTTATTACAGGAAGGCACATTTTTTTTTAGATCTCCCTCGTGCAGTATCGTTCTTTTATTTCTCTCAATCCTAGAAATATCGTCTCCTTGATTGTAATGCGACTCACTCTCGGCTCTGTCTTTGATCTCCTGGCGGCATTGTGCCAAGAGGAAGTACTTTCCAGAATTAGGGGAATTTAGACCAAAACTCATTTCGGAGATGTCTGCACGAGTTGAGACGCTCACCCGAACTCGCGCTGCAAAGACCTCACGCGCGCAAGTATTCATAAGAAAGGACCGAGGCAGTCGCAGTCTCGCCTTTGGAGTCGACGTGAGTTCCCGCCTTGCAATCAGTCATTGATAGCCTCTCGCGCGCACTTTTATTTGGGATATTACGTACCGGCCACCAACATTTTTTTTTCAAACTTTATAATCTGTTTCTCTTGGTCTATAGAGAATAGGAGAAAGATCGAGGTAGTTCCTCTTTTAGAGACACCGTCGTTGGCCTCAGTATAAGTGAAACGCGGCGGCTGTAGAACTGCATTTCATTTGTGCAGCTTGCAAAGCTATCAAGCACTGTGTACTGCCGCACTTGTGTCATCTCAGCGAACGTTTTACGCTATTTTATCAAGACTGAAACGTTGAGTTTAGATTCTAGCAACAGTGTTAGTAAGCCTTAGATACTTTTTCTCTATATTCTTGTACAGTCAAGTTAAGAAAGGGGAAAAATAACGTTTGTCGTTGGTCTTTGGGGCCAAAAGGCCTCGAGGAGGTCGTCATCCTGATGCAGGCGACAAAGTGGCGGAGTTGGATAGCACCGAGAACAGCCTCTTTCGGGGCAAAAATAGTGATTGATAAATATCCACTGATGAGGGCGAAAAAACATTCTGTCTGGCTTATGATCAGTCCTGAGTTCCTGCAGGACTCAGGAGTTCCTGACTTCAAGGTTATTTACTTACAGTGTGTTCCCTCTGTACCCTGTTAGTAGTGACCTATTTACAAATGATAAGGCGACTTCTCTTTCCTCTCCTGTTTCAATCTCTCCTCCATTCCCCTTCCCACGTGTAGGGTAGCAGTGGGCGTCGCCTTTCCGTTCAAATATCTCTCTCTCTCTCTCTCTCTCTCCCACACACAACACATTTTTTCGGTATTGCTGGTTTTCCTTTCTATATCGGCCTCCCTACGAGGATACTTTCTAAAATATCCTTATCGTTTTCTGAGGTCAGCACACATTCAATGCCGCAGGCTCAGAATCACTAATTGCGTGCATGCGTCCGTATGTTCATGCGCACGTGGATGCGCGCGTGAATGTGTACACTTGTGAGCGCTCTATGCTGCTCACATTTACAGTTTATCTGTATTTTTGTATAGGTTTGGGCTGACATGTCGCTGCCGCGTGCTACATCACTCCGCTAGCAGTGATGTTCAAAACATCACGCAGTCAAAAGAAAGGGCAGAGATAATATACTGGCCTCGGAGTACTGCGAAGAACGGCGAGACAACGCTGCCGAACCACGCCGCTATAGTTCCTATGCTCCGTGCGGAAGCATGTGTGTGTGTGTGTGTGTGTGTGTGTGTGTGTGTGTGTGTGTGTGTGTGTGTGTGTGTGTGTGTGTGTGTGGGGGGGGGGGGGGGGTGCGCGCGCGCGTGCGTGCGTGCGTGCGTGCGCTTTCTGCGGGAGCTTAGGAACCCTACACGACTTTGAAGCCAATGGAAAGGGCCACAGCACCTCTGCGCCATCTTTCGCAAAGAGACCCAAATTTCATCCTCTCGCGCGCACAGGGCTCGCGTGCCCTAGTTCCGTCGCTTCAGGCATGGTGGCAGCACCAGCTCGCGCAAGCTTGTGGTGCTTTGGCAGTTCGGCTCATCATCAGTCTTGCCCGCATGGACCACCTTCAGCGCGCTCGAGTTCTGACATATTGGAAGGAAAGAAAACGTTTTGAGAATAGCGTACTGTCGCGCTGCCACCCTGCCGCCGTATCGCCCGTTCTTTTGGTGCGACATGACTATGACTTCAAATAAGCAGAAACAGATATTGCGCATAAGCGGCCTAGTGGTGGCCCAATCCCTATCGAAAATTCTATTAGCATGCATTAAATAAAAAAATCTTACAGGCTATTAGATTGTTTGACGCTAAGAGGAAGCATTTGTGCCGGGTTATCTATTTTCAAGCATGTCTTCACTAATCTCCTTTGATAATACTACGATGTCTTTAACCACATTGATTGATTGATTGATTGATTGATTGATTGATTGATTGATTGATTGATTGATTGATTGATTGATTGATTGATTGATTGATTGATTGATTGATTGATCACCACTGCTATCGTTGCTTTTGCTGTTGCCAAATGAGAAAATCGTGGCTCAACCACAAACAGTGATGCGCAGGCAGTAGCTTACTATCATTTCTTGTTAAATTTGGAGCTCCTCATCACCGGAGAATCAGCAGCATGCTAGCATAGTGTGTTCTGTTCAAAGCCTAATGACGGAAATTAAGAGCTTCGTGCTTGTATCTGCAGTTCAGCCTTAAATAGTTTGTCATGATCGGTTCTGCTAACAGCCTAGCAAGCGATTGATGGAAGACACGCCAGCGAAAGCATGGCTTGCAGCCAGTTCCAGGGGACCCCACGCCAGCCGTTGTCATTCACGTCTCGGTCAACTACAGCTTTGTAGAAGCGACCCTCCGGAAAGGAAGCATTCAGATTTGGTAGTGAAGGAGCAAAGCCAGCTTGCGCGCACCGTGGAACAAAAATGACGCTCCATTCCGGTTTCCATTGGTACGTTGAGGCGGTAACCAACCTATCTCTGCCCAGGAGTGCTCAGATGATGAGAATGCCTACAATCTGCGCCACTGGGGCTTCAGAAGGTTGGTGGCTTCTATTAGGCTTCTGTGACCGTCACACTTACGACTAACGCGCTTCGGCACATTTCCTATGGCTACAGCAGTTTATTTGAGTGTCCAGGAACTGACCAGCACGCTGCGAGCACGCTTCAATCCTCGTTTAATTGCTTCTACTCATCAATCTTAGCTCTTCTGGTGACGGGGTCGTGCATGTGCAAGCCTGGCAATTGTTTTTATCATCATCATCTTCTTCAACATCATTATCACCCTGACTACACCCACCGTAGAGCAAAGGCCTCTCCAATGTCTCTCCAATTAACCCTGTCATTTGCCAGCTGCGCCCACCCTTTGCATGCAAACTTCTTAATCTCATCCGCCCATCTAACCTTCTGCCGCCCCCTGCTACGCTTGCCTTCTCTTGGAATCCACCCCGTTACCCTTAAGGACCAGCGGTTATCTTGCCTTCGCATTACATGCCCTGCCCAAGCCCATTTCTTTCTCTTGATTTCTACTAGGATGTCATTAACCCGTGTTTGTTCCCTCATCCACTCCGCCCGCTTCCGATCTCTTAACGTTACACCTATCATTTTTCTTTCCATGGCTCGTTGTGTTGTCCTTAACTTAAGCTGATCCCTTTTCGCTTGCCTCCACGTTTCTGCCCCGTAGGTGAGTACCGGTAAGGTGCAGCTGTTGTACACTTTTTTTCTTCAGGGATATTGGTAAACTGCCATTCATGTTCTGAGAGAACCTGCCATATGCGCTCCACCTCATTCTTATCTTTCTAGTTATTTCCTTCCCATGATCTGGATCAGCTGTCACTACCTGCCCTAAGTATACGAATTCCTTTACCACTTCCTGCATTTGTTTTAGTCCTAACTATCTCTGTGCTGGTTTTAAAACTTACGGGCTGTACAGTAGTCTACAACTGCGCCTCAGGTGGTTTGGTTAAGTTGGAGGATGCCTGCTTCAAAGCATTTCCCGCAACTACAACTGCTTTCGCAAGAACCGACCAGCCATGTGGAGAAACCGCCAGCCAATCTCGTTAAGTTTATTTTATTTACTCTCAGGGCTAATAAGCATTACACAGAGGTGTGACATGCGCAGCGAGAAAGTACAGCAAGAGACAAACTGTAGCACGCCAAGGTCGGAACTTAGATCATCTTATCGAGAAAAGGCTACCTCACTATTGTACAGTACAACCGAAGAGTCGCTGATTCAGGCATGCCTTCTTTTCTGGTGAAAAGCATGCAGGTGTACTGGACAGATTAATGAGTACAATTAGACACAACACATTTGAAGGTGTCGATTGCGGTGATGTACACGGAAGTAAGAAGGTGGTTCAAGTCAGTGCTCGTCTTTGAGACAAATTATTAAAAGCAAAGATTAGTTTTGCAGCTTTGTACGCAAACTTTTAACCGGTAATATACGGGATGACAGGTAGATAGGCGTAATAAAAAGCGGCTGTCGTATGCTTTCAATGGTGAAATTAATTTGGGGAAAAAACAAAAACGAGAAATACGACGGGGTAAGGGAAGATCGGGAAGATTTAATGTTTTCTTCACAAATGTTATAGTGGCTAAAGGAGAGTATCTAGAAAGAACGAACCGGAAAAAGTGATTTCTGGTGGATTTAGGGGCGTGTATAAGTGATTTGATGGGAGGTCACCAAATAGCGGACGCGTACTTTAGTTTCCGGTGTAAAAGGTACATGTACGGAGGTAGTTTTAAGGGCACAGGAGAACAGGAAAAGTTACGGAAAAAGAAACCAAGCACGCTGTTGGCTTCTGTAGTAATATATTCAACTTACGTTCTCCATGACCGATGCTTTTAATCTGAGAGAGATATTAAACAAGATTTAGAGAAGTAATAAGGATATATGTGCATGAAGAACACTGGTTCGGCACACGTGTTACTCTCATTGCTTTACACTTATCTACAGTAAGCTTCATGGAAAAGTTGCCACCAAGGGCAGATGTTAACAAAATCATACTGAAGAGTGACAGCTTCGGAAGGTTTAGACATTTGTCTGTATACAGCATGATAATCACAGAAAAGCCTCATATATGAACGAAGGCAGTTCGGAAGGAAATGAACTGTAAACTAAAAAAAGCAGAGGGCCGAGTCTGAACATTGGGGAGCTCCAGGTAGACTCCTGCGTGAGGGAAGTCCAATCAAGTAAGAAGGGAGCCGGGCTTGTACATCTTTATTACACTTAAGAAGCTTATTCTGCTCCTGGATGCGAAATGAGTGACGGAAGCATATGACACCATAGAACGCTTTAACGGCTTGCAATAAAACAACAGCAAAATGTGAGATCATTATTCTGCTCTTCACCGGCTTAAGTACGTTACAAGGATTGATATTTATATTTCAAGCTGTTCCCTTTAGTCTCTCAGTGTGGCCGACCTGTAATTGTGCTCCACTATTCTGTGAGCATTTTGCTCACAAGAAGACATCCTAGTACCCAGAGAAAGAAAGCTAACGGCTCATGCGAAACGCCTTCATGAAGTTCATCGACCTGTCTTGCTTCAGCGTGCACAATTTTCGGTGGCCTGCAGCTCATTTATCGCTGTCGGTGCAGAGGCATGAAGATACCAGAAAAAGCGAACTAGGGATGCCGCTTCATTCCTGAACAGCTGCAAAGCAAGCGCTGGCTAATCGTCCTTTGCAGTTAGCTCCATTGTATCTCAATGAAAACGCACTGCTTGCGTAATACGTCAAAAATTGAAAAAGTCTCGCCTGACAGCTTTTCATTCACCTCATTTCGTGCCGGTAATGCTGGCCGACTAGAATTTATGTAAGAGATAATTTCACGACCATGAAAATCTAATAAAGCTTCCCTCTGCCCGTGGAAAGATCTAGCAAAGGTTTCTGCTTTTTCGTGATATATGAAAGTGGGAAGATATTATATAATGAGCTTCTCTCCACCCACGTGCCGTTGAATAAAGGAGCGTGATTAGAAATACTGCATTTAATGCGCATTTAAACATCGTTTTCTTATCATCGACCAGCGTATTCAAGTGGGCTTGTCTTCACATTCCTGCAACCTTTGTTCGTACTCTTTCAAAAGACTGTTACGATATTCTTTGACCACATCCCGATCTTTCTTATTCCTGTCGAAGTTTTAAGCTCATTCTTCGCTTCTTTTTTTTCTTTTTTTGCTACAAAGGGACTTTGAAATGCTGACTGCCCGTCTTCATCATTTCAATTAAACTGACTGATACCGGCAGTTTTTTTAAGTGTAACAACTTTTCCTTACATTTTGGTTACGAACCATTCGCTCTTACCCACATCGCTATCGGCAGTGTGTACAATGGCGTCCCATTAACAAGTAGTGCGCAAATGCAAAAAAACACTACCAAAGAACCAAAACCTTAAGAGCCACATTAATGATTACAGAGAGTTTTGCAAGTAGGTAAAGATTCTCGATGAAAAATAGGTCGCCGAGAAAACGAAGGACAGACCTGAACGCAAAACATGATTCCATCTTGCTTACCTATGTGTTTCTCTCCACCGATCGTATTCCTTAAGCGCTACGTCTCACCACGACTGTAAGAGCCTGCTTTTACGACGAATGCGTTTATTTATGGACGAACGGTCTAATACCGGTCGTCCATGAAAGGTCGACCATGATAGGTCCATAAGAGGTCCAGAGGAGGTCTTTTGTGTGTGGCACATTCGCGATGAGGGCAGGAAGAGAATATAAGAACTGCTTAAAGACACCGGTTCTTTTCTGGTGTATTGCTGTACTACACTGGAGAACATTGTCAGATAATTTATTTGGTCGACTTGTGTATTGAGAACAGAGTTAAATTTTCAAAATCGCTAACCTTTACTGGCGTGCATTAGGCTGTGGTGCTGCGGCTGTTATGTTCGCTTTGTTTCCTGTGCTTTCTGCGGTCCCACAAATTTACATGATGACGCGATCTCTCTTGACCATGGACGTGGCATCCTTTGACCAAGACCTTCCTGAAGCACGAAACGTCCCCATCCAGCTTCGCAGGAGATGATGGAAAGAAGGAGTATGCAGGGAGGAGAGATCGGCTTTGTTTGGTTCCGTCCTCGTACAGTTTGTTGTTTCTACCTTGGCTCGAGGCTGGGCCCGAGATAAGTCAGGGAAAATCTGCGGGCCAGAACCCTTGCCTGCAATGCTCTGAGCAGTCCATCGAAGGGGCCCCTCCGGGGTTGGTGCACATGGTGAGAGCGCGGAGGTGCACGTGCAGATGGTGGGGAGAGAACTGACGGGCCGCAGAGAAAGGAGTACATACACGTGGGGGCAAATATTTGCTCACCGCGCCGGAGGGACCGGCGAATCGTTATCCAGCGGCTTTGCTCTCCTTCCAGAAGGCTTTCGTCGCCATCTTTGATCGCCTTTGTGCGCACGTCATGTTTCCCTCCGTCCGCCCGCCTTGTTTTGCCTTCTTTTTTCGTTGCGTGGTTTTCCTTTCTTTGGATGCTTGAAGATCAAGGCGTTATGTACACGGTGCGCTGAGGGGTCCGCGTAATTCGAGGTTTCTAAGTATGGGCATGTGTTCGGGGATGTTGGGCTGCAAGAAAGGGAAGAACATGGGCGCAAGTCTCGGTCCTTGGAGGAAGGGTCCACGTGGCGAGTTAATTGGGCTCGCTGTGCTGATTAGGGGCGTAGGCTCCTGGAGGGATTGGGGGGGGGGGGGGGGCGCAAGTGTTGCACCGTAGCTTCGAGCTTTTGCCTGTCCTTTTACGCGAAGGAACTTGGCCAGCCCACCTACTTTGTTAAAGGTTTTTTTTTTATCCGAAGTTTAAAGAAAAGGTATACCACCTTAAGCAAGTGATCCTCTTTGATGATACTCTGTAATAGATACCAGATCTGGATTGATGCATGAGTGCGCCTTCAGTGTACCTCCAACCGCAGCAAGGGTCGTGGCATTGCATGAACTATGTCCCTCCTTTTTAAGTAACAGTATTGGAATATTATTTCAGCAGTTAATTATTTGAGCATCAATACACAAATAGAATAAAAAATTATGCCACGTTTGGCCGCCAAGACATGCAGGGAACACAGCCGTGCCTTGTTTCTCGACTTTCTCGTCAATAGTAGCTTCACAGTGAAGTTGTAAGAACACCTGGGATTCTACTACTTGTTTGTGGTCTGCCGCTGTTGCGACGGTGATAAAGATGAAACACGCGAAAGTAGAAGCCTCACGACGATGCACAGCATGTTTCTGATCACGGTCTGAACGCGCATAGTTTTTCCTACTTGCGATGTTGCCTGTCCTGTGCCAGCTGCTGCGCAAGGTCAGCCTGAATATGAAAAACTTGTGCAGTCTCGTGCCCAACATTGGGCAAAAATTTTCAAGATTAGAAAAGTGTAAGGTACTGGTATAAAAGTATTGAAGGTAATGATCCATTCTTCCGATATAACGCAAAATATTTTTTATTGTGCTTCCATCGGCGGCATACAGCATTGAAAACTGCCATAGAAAACCAATGGGACACGCTTTTGACGCTAGCAAAAGCGTTAACACCAAAAAAAATTAAAACCTGCCGACGGGAGATCTGAGGATATAATGATTGCTATGAGAATCCTGCATTGTACGAAAAAATTACGCTCATAAACTCTTTCCCCTTAATAGTGCTTCTGTCCAGAGTTGTTGGGAATGCCTATGTTGCTCTCTCCAGCACCGAACATGCAATATGGATGTAACATGTGAAACAAGGGGTGCATTGACACACACAAAAAGACGAGAAAAACCGCTAGCGCCTGTGCTTGTCGTCCTGCGCGCGCGCGTGTGTGTGTGTGTGTTTGTGTGTGTGTGTTTGTGGTGTGTGTGTGTGTGTGTGTGTGTGTGTGTGTGTGTGTGTGTGTGTGTGTGTGTGTGTGTG
Source organism: Amblyomma americanum (assembly GCF_052857255.1). Lineage (NCBI taxonomy): Eukaryota > Metazoa > Arthropoda > Arachnida > Ixodida > Ixodidae > Amblyomma > Amblyomma americanum. The sequence goes on along the minus strand of NC_135501.1, from coordinate 194,541,852 downwards.
TGTGTGTGTGTGTGTGTGTGTGTGTGTGTGTGTGTGTGTGTGTGTGTGTGTGTGTGTGTGTGTGTGCGCGTGCGCGTGCGTGTGCGTGTGTGTGTGTGTGTGTGTGTGTGTGTGTGTGTGTGTGTGTGTGTGTGTGTGTGTGTCAATGTAGCGGCTTGTTTCACAACTTAACATGGAGAACGAACTAGCCTAGCAACATGTCTTGAATACATGCATATTGGTTTGGATACCACTGCTTCGAATACCACAAGCTTGATGGGGGGTTACCATGTTCCAATCCATATGCTGCAGAATGTTGTGTTGTACATATTACATAAGAGTATAGACAGGGTCCCTCAAGAATTCTGAGAGGGGTGACCAGAAAGACCTCTTCATAGATCGCACAGTACATTTTTAAACCGGCAGGCGCTATGCAAAGTGGAACCGTTTCGTAAAACTCGCTGCTTGTTCCGTCCAAGCAAGAAGATTTTTGACTGTTCAAGAAGGACATTACAAATTTGTTCCCGTACAAACTAATAAACCCCTCGATTAGAGGACGGTGCCCGCCATCAAGATGAAGAAACGCCTTAATGAGCATAAAAATGGAGGAAACTTTTCTGGCCCGCAATTTGGACTTCTACTATCCTCAAAGAACTTTGAATATTACCTCAACATTAAATCATCAATGCGACATTTGAAATAGCAACGTGCTTTTCGTCACTAAACAACCATTTGGGGGTTTTCCGTCAAGAAACGGAGGGGCTCGAAGTCTTATTAAGTGAAAAAAAAGTGAAAATTGGTTTTTGTTGGTTGTGAAAGAAAATGGCACAGTATCTGTCTCACATATCGGCGGACACTTTAACCGCGCTGTAAACGAAGGGATAAAGGCGGGAGTGAAAGAAGAAAGGAAGAGTTCTAATATTGTTTTGTGATTAACTGTTGCTCAGGTGCTTTAATACTCTCCATGTAGTCAGCATACAAACCTAGGTTAATTCCTTTAGCCGACGTAGACCTCTGAATGTGCGCCCAAACTCATGAAAGTATTGACGCTTCAGAAATATTATTGGCACTTATGCTGCAATAGCAAAGTTATTAGCCACCTTTATAACAGAGCCCACTTATAAAATATTGGCGGATCTTCACATGCATGCGTGCCTTTCAAGCAAGCAATTACAGCACGTTGTAAATTTCCGTCATAGAGGCAACAGTTATTTATCTTCCCAACTGCCACTTAGAGGCGAGAATACGACTGTACCAGCCTATCTGAGCCGCCTCCATGTGCCACCAAATGGCCGGATTAGGACCCGATTGAATTTTCTTCTACTAGGAAGAGCAGCCGCTCGTCTCCTCGAGAATGTGAGGGAACCTAAGTGTCGGTTACGGCAGACGCCCTCCAGATGCGCAACTTCCTCTGAAGCCACCGGAAGCGGCGCAGCACGCCCCTACTTCCTTTGAAATCTGAGACGCAATTTGGAAGCACGGCGCGTGGCCCTCTTCAACTCTGAAGGAAGCCTCAAGAGCAGCACCATGATCATTATAGATGTCGACAATTCTAATGTTGCAGTCACCGATGTTCCCAATCAGTCAGTCAGTCAGTCAATCATTCAATCAATCAATCAATCAATCAACCAATCAATCAATCGAATAATTTAAATGTCTATTTAATACATCACCCATTAATAAGTATATCAATCAATCTTTATTTCAACCGGAAGAAGGTAGAGTACACCTGAAGAAGAAAGTTCCAGGCACCCAAGGTGCGAATATTACTCGGGATGCATCGAGAAACTAAGAAAAAGTACTTTAGTCAATTTTATAATGAATGCATTCCTCTTCACCCAGTGCTGCTCCTTACTGATATTGAGATTGTTGGCATGTTCTGTTTTCAGCTAAGAGAAGCAGGCTTTTCTTCACAAATATTGAGTTTTTTTATCCAGTGCTTCGCTTGATTTTACTATACACCTCAGTCACTTTCTCATTTCTGAGCAGAAAGCTGAAGTCCTTATTTCGATTGGTTAGGAACCTCCAGATCCTTGCCCAGCTAAGGATGGTCTCTGAGGTTACCTGACCCTTTTCAAAGCTTTTGCTAGTCGCCATTCTTCAAAGGTCTTTCCTTCATCATCACTAGGCAGTAAAATTAATGTTATAGGCCCTCTACACCACCGATAACTTTTCACATCTTTATAAAATTCAGCAGAAGCCTTCTATGTCTTGTGCTTGGTGCATGATGGCCTTAGCTGCCTATGTCCCAATAAACCCAAAAGAACACAACTACTGGGGATGCCCCGGTAACTCCCGCACTTTCTGGTTTTACCCGCATGTTCACATCCGCCTCGCCAGGTGCCACTCGCGAATTCCTGATCTAAATCTCCCTTTTGCGTGAGCAAAGTGACTCCACCAACCTATCTTCTCAGGATATTCGAAGTCTAAGTTAATAAGTTAAGGACGTAGTGTGCTTTCCCGGTGTGATAACAGCGCACGTAGAGTTTGATTGAGGACATTTTCTCCCTCTGAGCAATGTTCGTGAATACCCAGCCGCAAGAATGATGCCACTCTGATCCATCATTTTCGTTCAGCGCCATGAAGCAGTTATTTGAGATCTCAACCCTTTTCAACACTCGTGGCGCGCGCTTGGCTTGAACGCAGATGCTCAACGGCTTACGATAAGGAAGCGTGGATCACAACAGCGACTAGCTTCAAAGCTGACTGGGTGCGGCTCAAGGTGCACCATGAACCAAAAAAACACCCAAAAGAACAGGTAATTAGTAGTCGTGAGGATGTGCAGCTTCTTGTGAAGTGCTACGGCCAAAAATAAAATAACTTACCTGCGGTTTAGCTACTGCTGAACCTGGTTAGAGAGCGAAAGCTGCGTTATATTGGGTAACTAGACGCGGCTTGGCGTCTGCAACGTTGAGTGCGTTCTGCACACTGGACAGGCAGTGCGCCCACCCTGCCACCCTGGCAGGTGGAAGATAATGGTTGACCGCGAGAGGTTCGTCACGCAATGCACGCTGCAGCCTATTGCTGCAGTGCCGCTTGAAAACCTAAATATTGTTACTTGCGTAGTACTGTTATCCCCGGCTACTCTTTACATAGGTATGCCAGCCATCAAAGTACGAGTATAGGCACCAAATTTTTCAAATTATCTGAGCCAGCGGGGCGCCATTCACAGGATTTAACGCATACTGAGAAAGTGCAAAACTGAGAACGCAGCAAAGAAATATACACACGCTATGTCATCTTTTAATCATCGTCTTTTAAAAACTCATCGGACATCTTTTAAATTCTTCTACCACACCTATCGTGCAGTGTTGCACCAGAGCTCTGCGTCATCAATCGAACAAGAAAATTTCGATATCGGTTAGATTCTTATAGGGCGAATAACAAGGAGAGCGCAGTCAACAAGCCATGATGGTTATTTAAATGTTTCTTTTTTTTTGCGGCTAGATTACTGCAGCTGTAAAAAAGCTCGTTCACATCGTCACCTTTTTGTCCGCGTCCTTTACTCGGTTCCATAATGTCAAACTAAATTTCAGGCTTCGTCAAAAGCGCACCATCGGACAAGTTGTCGGGTGTGAAAAGCAGTCAGGTCGAAATATATCGCCTCCGGTGTCTAAAGGAAAAATAAAGTAAAAATAAAACGCCCCGCTATATATATATGTATCTTACCCTTCGGTTCTATGCACCCTACCACGGCACCCTGTTGTGCGATTTGAAAGTGAAATTGTTTGCGCGCCTCCATTTCCGAAAGTGCACATCTCGCCCCCAAGTGTCGATGCACAGTGCCGCCCGTTGTTTTACCCCCTACCAACCGTCTTGTTTTCAACGCACTTCGATCTGTCTATTTTTTGCTTCCGCGCGTCTATTTACACATACGCCGACGCTCGCTTCTGGCGCTGTGAACCGCCTGGGGCCTCGGCCTGGCAGTTAATAACAACAAAATGCTCGGTCGCCCGTAGATTTCGGGCGTCCTGCACAAGCCGCTGGCCTTCTGTGCTTGCCTCCCTTTCTCTCGCCCACGTAGGCGCGTCAGCACGGAAGGAAGCGCAGAGGAAGCGGCAGAGAGGAGGCGAGGCCTAACTCTCTCTCTCTCGCAGACAGGCCTGGTAGGCCTGGCGTGTAAGCGTCGTTTGTGTGTGCGTGTGCGCGGATACGCGGGCGCCTGTTCCTCCGGCGAACCTCCTCTCTTCTCATGGAACTCCCCGCCCGCGTATGGCACCCATACACTTTTCTATTTTTTGTGAATTTTTTTTTTCGGGAGAAGAGAACGCAACCCCGCTGGCACTGTCTTCGCGGTCTGCCCGCCCGCCTGCTATCCTAGGCCGGCTTCGATGAGGAACCCACGTCTAAGGGAGCGCAGATTTTAGCTCCGACGACTGAATTGTCGACGAAGACGTGATGTGCGATGTGCTGATGCCGGCGTTACCGGGGAATATGTGCCTGACGTCGACTATGGGCCACTGTCTTCGCTTGCGGAATTGACACACTGCTTTCAGAAGTAAGGCCCACTTCGAATCGTCTTCCGTGAGTTGGTTTGCCTTTTGCACGAATCGACGAAAAAGCGAGAGCTTTTTTTTTGCAGCTACCCGAGCATGAAGAATTCAAGTTTTCAATTATATGTTCAATCAAGACCCATCTTTTGGGCACAACACTGAAAGAAAACGGTTAACTTGCCCTTTCAGTGATCCAATGTCTAGTTTCCTCTCTATTGTTTTAGCCAACGAGCCCTTTAATGGTTCAGAGTCGTCGGTTGACTGCAGAGTATTTCATCCTCAATTCCAGAGCATGTAAATTGCTTTAAACGATGTTACTGATAATAATTCAACAGAAGCGCTGCCATTCGTGCAAGACATATCTTCGAGAATTTTGACCAACTAATCAGTTCAGGTCAAACATGTGCAGTGACCAGGAGAGAGGCGCAGCATCTACATGTAGATCATTAACCAATTTGGTCCAGTCATACGCAGGAACATTGTAATTTTCTCGGCTGACGTCATGGCTTTGTATATTTTGCATTTTTGAACTGTTTTGTAGAATCTCCCTGTCAAGCAGAAAGTTGAGAGGGAGACTTTGGAGGCCTGCAAAACAATCGCGAATTAGTTTAGCATCCGTTTTATGTCTGTGCAAGGAACGCAAGATTCGAGGGATTTTGTCGGCTTTTTAGATGTGCCTCCTAGATGTTTCACCATTTGACGCGCTGGAATCACGCATCGGTACTTTTCACCGCTCTTCCCCTTTCATTTTTCCTTTATTTTATTCGTTTACCTCAAGAATACAAACTCATCGTGTTTCGTTTTGATTTTGAGGTTCATGACACATGCACAATTGACCTGCGCATGCTCGCTGAGGAGACGTGTTTGTCCGATTTCGTCCCATTTTCTAGTGCACTCTTGTTCGTCCCGCTCCTTCTTTTGTGTTCCCTCTTCTTCTGCGCGCTGTTTCCTGATGCTAATCTGTCGCACTTAGCTCGTTGGCCACGTGCTCACTCAGCAGCAGATAAAGAACCAAGGTTTCGGGAAGGTTTCTGTGTATTTGTTCTTGCAATTACAATACTGGGAATAGGTTTTTACCGAGAGTAAAGGAATTCATTATAGGCAGAAGTGAGCACAGTGCTTCACAACTGTACACGAAGTGAAATGAAACAGCTCTCTGTCAGTGCAGCAATCAGGTTATGTAAACCCGGCAAGTGCAGTCGATCAAAAGGTGTGTACAACTTCTTAACAAAGTACGCTTGTCAGCGAGTTGTTTAAAAATAAATAGAAATGGAACGCAGCCTACAAGCAGCACAGAAAGAAACCGCGCCATTTCTGCAGCACTTACAGAATTCGGGCTTTGCCTTGGTTGTTATTCATAACGATCAAAGATTCGGAAAATCAGTGGATTAGGGTAGGGAAACCTGAAGGAAGCACTTAACAAAGACAGAAGACGACTACCATACGAGTCTATTTGGGCACGAAGCACGCATTTCATATGCGCAGAAGTCGCGCGGAAACTGTTAGGAGTATTTATTCTTCCTTTTTTGCTGTTAATGCAATGGACTATGATATTGATTGCGTACGCTTCCGTTGTGTCTGGTTGCCATAATTAATTATGTTTCATCCGCATTCTGCGTACAAGAAAAGCGTACTTAGCTTCTAAAATAAAATCAATTCGCACACATCAACCCTCCACTTTGTTTTCTGTTTCTAATGCGTCGCTTTTCCGGATAATCGTTCCACTGCGCTTACTGTTGCTGCTATTCGGGGCCAAGTTGCCTTACCTCGGTGCCCCCAGGTGTTCCGAGTCAAGTGTGCTCTTATCCGCACAAATGTTTCCGCATAAATATGTACAAAGCATTTCGGCGTTAAAGCTATGCAGTTCAAGCCGCGTCTCCTTATATATAGTTGAGCCTCGTTATAACGAAGTTGAAGAGGCCCGACGATTACTTCGTTATAGGCCGTGATGACCGAGCTTCCAAGTGCAATTGTCATTCTTTCGTTATATTCATTATTTCGTTGTAAACCGTTTCGTTATAACGAGGTTCAGCTACATTAGGTCACTTAATCTCTGCTAGTCCAAAGCAAAATCCGAGAGCTCAAAGCGACCGTCATAATGGCAGAATCTAAGAGCTTCGAACATCGTTGCGTATCAGCGAAATCTTGCTTCTCTGCTCCCCACCCCCCCACCCCCCCCCCCCCCCCCCCCACTCTCCCTCGGCATGAAATCGCGTCCAGGACTGCCGGCCGTTTATGGGACACGCTGTGGCGTGTCGGCGAGTCGGCAGAGTGTGGGACGGGAAGCAGACCCCGCCGGCGCGGCGTCTCGCAAGTCGTCTAGGCCTCGCAGCTCTAGAGAGAGCATCGTAGCGAAGAGACGATGCAGACAGGCACAAACAAGCACCGAAAGTTAAGAACGGAATTGGACAGAAACGAAAGAAAGAAAAAAAAGAGCGGTGACACAAGTCCCGACGTCGGCCACGGGGCGCCGGGGTTGCCAGCTAAGTGGGCAAGCAGTAACAATGACATCTTTATGGGAGCGGCGATACCGTAAGTCTACACCACACGGCCTTCTCCAAACATCGGTTGACGTTTGCAAGGCGGCCTCGGCACCGCTTCGTGACGGGACGCGGGCGAGCGCCCCCCATCGGGAGAAACGAGAGAGAGTCGAGACCTACTGGCGTCTCTGACGTGAACAAGCGCATGTTGTAGACTGGTGTATTCAACCAAGGACAAGGGCTGCCCTGTTCGCTCATTCGCAAAACGGTTGCCAAATTCTCCGAAAGGCGCTCCTGCTGGAAATAGACGGGCAGTGCTTAACCCGTGTGACTAATGGACAAACTTTCTTCAAACCAATTAATATCAGATGTAAAGATTGCGTGCCTACTTTCGTTTCGCCTCGGCGTCAGTGATTTTTCGCAGCTGATCTCGAAACTGCAAGCTTCGTTGTTAGCAGTAGAAGTCACATTTTGAGGGATCTGGGCGAAAGGACAAGGCATCTGTGTACTGGGTGGGTTACTGGGTGCAGGTTGCACCGGTGCCAGCTAGCGGATGTCTCTCGTAAGACGTTTCTTGTAACGAGGTGTGCCTTTAGCAAGTCATATAAAAAACTACTGGCACTCACTCTCAGGGTAAGACGAGGGATCAACGCCAGCTGGTTCCCGAAATGCCTAACACAGTTGTGACGTCGCATGTAACTGCCACTGTCAATGAACTGCCACAGATCACACACAAATTGCCGCTGTAGCCTTTGAATGACTTTTTGGGGAAAAGAAATGGCGCAGTATCGGTCTGACATCGCGGCTGAAACCTGAACAGCGCCGCAAGGAAAGGGATAAAAGAGGGAGTGAAAAAAAGGAAGGAAGTAAGTGGTGCCGCAGTGGAGGGCTCCGGAATAATTTCGACCACCTGGGGATCTTTAACGTGCACTGACCCCGCTGCGATGGCTCAGTGGTTAGGGCGCTCGACTACTGATCCGGAGTTCCCGGGTTCGAACCCGACCGCGGCGGCTGCGTTTTTATGGAGGAAAAACGCTAAGGCGCCCGTGTGTTGTGCGATGTCAGTGCACGTTAAAGACCCCCAGATGGTCGAAATTATTCCGGAGCCCTCCACTACGGCACCTCCTTCTTCCTTTATTCTTTCACTCCATCCTTTATCCCTTCCCTTACGGCGCGGTTCAGGTGTCCAACGATATATGAGACAGATACTGCGCCATTTCCTTTCCCCAAAAACCAATTATATTATATCGCACAGCACACGGGCTTCTTTGCGTTTAGCCTCCATCGAGACCTCCTGTATATGGTTGTTTTTTCTGCTGCTTTATAAGTAATTTTCTTTAAAAACTAATTGATTGGCACTAGATGTTAAAAAAATAGAAACATTCCCCTATGCACCTTGGTTTCGGTGGCTGTCGGCTTCCTTAATATGTTTGTCAAACGAGCCCCTCACTTATTTGCCTTTGCTGCTTATATATATATATATATATATATATATATATATATATATATATATATATATATATATATATATATATATATATATATATATATATATATATTTATAAGTAATTTTCTTTAAGCAATTTATTAATCTAAGTATTATTATCCCACTCATAAGCATAACACATTAAAAAAAAAAATTAACGTTCCCCTATGCACCTTGGTTTCGGTGACTGTTGGCCCCCTTCATAAATTTTTCAAACGGGCCCCTCATTTCCTTTAACTTGTCTGCTAATAGCTTAACGAGGGTCTCGGTTCTGGCAGTCTTGATGCCATAGGTAGCATAAGAGGGCTCTCGCACAGTTTCCGCCCTCGCCGTTAGTTGACGTTCTACGTCACGCTCGCGGTATTACAGGACGTGCTACGTCCGCCGCTATGGTCGAGGGTGGCGCTGGTGAACACTCTCAAGGCTCGCTTACACCTAGTAAACATAAATACCCACGACAGCAGCAGATTGGACAGCCGTCGCCGTAGCTCAGTTGGTAAGAGCACCGGACGCGATATTCGGAGGTCGTGGGTTCGGATCCCACCGGCGGCATGGTTGTTTTTTCTGCTGCTTTATAAGTAATTTTCTTTAAGCAATTTATTAATCTAAGTATTATTATCCCACTCATAAGCAGAACACATTAAAAAAAAAAAATTAACGTTCCCCTATGCACCTTGGTTTCGGTGACCGTTGGCCCCCTTCATAAATTTGTCAAACGGGCCCCTCATTTCCTTTAACTTGTCTGCTAATAGCTTAACGAGGGTCTCGGTTCTGGCAGTCTTGATGCCATAGGTAGCATAAGAGGGCTCTCGCACAGTTTCCGCCCTCACCGTTAGTTGACGTTCTACGTCACGCTCGCGGTATTACAGGACGTGCTACGTCCGCCGCTATGGTCGAGGGTGGCGCTGGTGAACACTCTCAAGGCTCGCTTACACCTAGTAAACATAAATACCCACGACAGCAGCAGATTGGACAGCCGTCGCCGTAGCTCAGTTGGTAAGAGCACCGGACGCGATATTCGGAGGTCGTGGGTTCGGATCCCACCGGCGGCATGGTTGTTTTTTCTGCTGCTTTATAAGTAATTTTCTTTAAGCAATTTATTAATCTAAGTATTATTATCCCACTCATAAGCATAACACATTAAAAAAAAAATTAACGTTCCCCTATGCACCTTGGTTTCGGTGACTGTTGGCCCCCTTCATAAATATATATATATATATATATATATATATATATATATATATATATATATATATATATATATATATATATATATATATATATATATATATATATATATATATATATATATATATATATATAAATCAGGACAACGGTGGACTTCAATTATCCCAGCGAACAAGCAGCTTTGCATCAAAGATGTTCGACGATAGATCCTATTTGCGTAACAAGTTAAGTCACAGAGAAATGAGCAGAAATCTGAGCGCCGACAAAGACTACATCACAACCTTTGATTTAGTGGAGCCAGCAGTGACGGGATTTGCGGAATATAAGTGTTCAGGAGTCATACGTAAATATGAGTGGAAAGATCTACAGGGGCTTTATGGCGACTACCCTTTGTCTTAGAAGGAGCGTGAAATGCCAATCGAAACGGGATCGAAATAGGAAGACTCATTTGTGCTGACAGATTCGCCTATTTCCCAAAAGCTTAGTCACCATGAAAAAATATTCAAGGAGCCACTATAAACTTTCCTCCGAAGAGGACCATATTGACTTTTTGATGATGTCAGGACGGCGCGAAAATAACAAGGACAAAAGAGGCACACGAACACAACAGGACAGGCGCCAACTTGCAACAGAGTTGCAAGTTGGCGCCTCTGTTTCAAGTTGGCGCCTTTCCTGTTGTATTCGTGTGCCTATTTTGTCCTTGTTATTTTCGCGGCGTCCTGACATCATCAAAAAGCTATGCACCAACTAGCCCAAACCAAAGTACTTCTTGACCATATTGACGTTAGTCCACTCCACGGGATATGACGTGGAGCACCACCGTTAGTAGAGACACCTAGTTATGTCTTGTTCAAGTAAACTGTGGTCGTTCTGCTCCTAGGATGTGGGGCTCTTATTGGTGGGCAAGACGCGCAAGTATCTTCACCACGGTTAAATGGACGGTGAAACCTCCACGTCAGGTTACAGGCTCAGTGCCTCATTGCCATTACGACACAACTCTTTTGCTTGAACGCACCGAGGCAGAATGTCTCCACCAGTGCTGCATCCGCCAGATATCGACTTCAATGCGGGCAACTTATCCAGTGTCGACCGCTTAATCAGTCTGACCCATAAATTGGACGTACGCTCTGAATCAAAACAGCACAAAGTGTAGCTACTGTCGAGCAGCGAAGTAAAGCCTAGAATAACCGCATTTCCCGCTGCGGTCTTCAGCGTCGCGCTGGGGTCTCTCCGGGACCCGTTTGGGACAACTGCATTTATCTAGATTGAGACTGAGTGAGGCAATAGACGGGTAGTTCATGGAACGCGAGTGAGTGTTGCCAACTCAATGGAACGCCGCTGAGATCAGTTCGCGCATGCTGGGACGCTGGGTGTTGCGATTTGAGCATCGTTTCACAGGTCTAACTTTACCTTCCAGCTTATGAGTTTGCAGCGTCTTAGTTCTTGTTTCCTTGTTCCTTGTGCTTCTGGTGGAGATGATGTAGATGATGGGGTTCACTGCTCACTGATTTTCTTACAAAATTTTTTTAACCAGTCTGTAGACTGTACATAGACCCCTGTCTATGAAGTCTATAGACTTTCTATAGACAAATCCTATAGAGTAGTCTATAGGCAATACAAATTCTATACACTGTCTATAGACGATCTATAGATTTATGGCCATACAATTTTAGTAGACTTTTCTTTATGGACAGTCTATTGACTGTGAATGGACAAAGGGAAATATCGATAGGAAAGCAATACAGTCGAAAAGAAGTGTATAGACTGTCTATAGACCATTTCTGTAAGGACATGGTCAAAATACAAATGACGTCTCGGGACCGCTAAGGTTCTATTGTTCACAATGAGTCAACTGGGGGGCGTATCCCCGTTTTTGTAGCACTTGGACGCGTTATTAGCTATTTGGCTTAGACAGCAAACAAGGTACATCGTTCCTGCTAAGTGTGTTAGGCGTTCCCTGGATCATGAGTGACTCGATGTATTGGCGGTCTCGTACATTCTTTTTCGTTATTAGTATCTTCGCTTCGTCCCAATTAATCTCGTGGCCACTTTTCTTCGCATGCTCGATGATTGCATTTGATGTTAAAGGGAAGGTGAAATGATTTTTGAGAATTTGAGGTTCTTTAAGAAATCGAATCCATGAAGCTTCTAGGTAAGGCATGCCAAGTAACTTTGCGCTAGCATTTAATATAGTGACAGAATCGCCGATTAAAACTGCAATATTAGTCAGGCTTCTCCTCACTGCGTAGGAGAAACTCGTGATGACGTCATTGTTGCCGAACCTTTAGACGTCTGCTGATATCGCCCACAAGCTGGCGTGCGTTTTCCAATACCACCCAACAATGCTTCGTAGACTTCACCTTCGGCGGCGTCGGTTCACTTCCTTGAAACAACATTTTCTTAGCTGGAAATGAAGCGCTGCCCTGCGTGACGTCATCGTTGCATCCTCTACCCGTCGCTGCGCACTGCAGAGAAGCCTGAACGCCGATGCGGCTTTATTCTGCGATTACATCTCCATTTCAAATCCTAGCACAAATATACTTCGCATGCTTTGCCTGCAAGTTTCACACATTCCACTTCTTTAAACTCGTCAAATTCTAAAACCTCTTCCCCTGCGCTTTAATTTTTGGTTTTACGTTGTTCTGGTCTTTTCTCAAGTGTCTTGTGAAGTCTAATGTATTGCCTATGTACAATTGTGAACAATCGGCGCAGGCAATTTTGTAAAGAAAGGGAGGAAAAACTTTAACGGTGGAGCTAGTTCTTCGAGTTAACAAGGTCAGTCCGTATCTTTCACGTTCAGACATGCGTGATGCTGGCCCCGTGCTTGCGTAAAATGTGCCAAAGCGCCTCGCTGATTCCTGCTAAATACGGGACAGGGGCTAGCTAGTTTTGTATTCCTTGTGTGATTACATACGCTGTCATTGCAAGCAGGCTGATACTGTGGTACCAATCGTCTTTGCGTGTTCCGGACAAAATATTGCGGATAGCCGTTTCTTTGCAAGTCAGTTCCAGTTCATGTCATCTCGTCGTTCAGGATAAAGTCTTTGCAGCTAACTTATCTTGCTCAGTTTATGAGAAATACATCTACTGACCACTTGAGATTGACGGGGTTAACTGAATTAATAGCTAGGTATCTTCCAGGGTGCGTAGGTATCCGATAAAAATGGAAAATAGGGCCAATTGGACCACGAGTTACCATGGTGACCAGGAGCCAACACCAATTTTTTTTTCTGTTCCACTTCATTAAGGTGAACCAAGTCTTCAAACAACTCACTTTTGTGTAACCTTTGACTTGTTCCAATCCAGCTTCGCGGAGCGGAACACTGAAAAGAAAATTGCTATTGAGTACAAGGACAGCTGTCTGCTATAACGCGCAAAATTTATAAGCACATCTTTTTAGCTCCTGTTTGTAATTAACCACAGCGTACCAAATTAATCGGCATCATCCGCCGGAGACATTGTAAGGTGTACATCGGAAAGGAACATGGCGAACGTGACCAAGCAAGCAGAAGTTATTTTTAATGTAATGTATTTGGTTCAAAAAACAGTGTTTGAATTTTACACTACGACCGCGGCGGCTGCGTTTTTATGGAGGAAAAACGCTAAGGCGCCCGTGTGCTGTGCGATGTCAGTGCACGTTAAAGATCCCCAGGTGGTCGAAATTATTCCGGAGCCCTCCACTACGGACCTATTTGTTCCTCTCTTCTTTCACTCCCTCCTTTATCCCTTCCCTTACGGCGCGGTTCAGGTGTCCAACGATATATGAGACAGATACTGCGCCATTTCCTTTCCACCAAAAACCAATTATTATTATTATTATTTACACTACTGAGAACTGGAAGTAGAATCCAGACTTCGCGGTTCCATGTTAACTGGTATGGTATGGTATGGTATTGTATGGTGTTTAACGTCCTAAAGCGACATGTATTACGAAGGACACCGTAGTGCAGGGTTCCGGGTTTATTTCAACCACTTTGGATTCTTTCATCTGTACTGACAGCGCATAGTACACAGGCGCCTTGCCTTTCGCCTCTATCGAAACGCCTCAGAAGCCGAGCGCCCTAACCACTCAGCCACCGTGGCGGGTTGCAGTGCGAACTCCCTGCACCTTGTCCTGCTCATGAAATGAAACATACTCGGCAATTCTGGACAAAACATTTTTTGAGCGGGAAACCGTTTATGAATGGAGCTTTTTAATATAATGTGAGATTTCGCTATAACAATCAATATATCCGCAGATCACCTGACGGCAGTCTTGTATTTTTTTTCTATTCACGTTTTTGCTATCGTCTAAACATTCCCCATTGGTTTTCTATGTCTGTCTTAACTGTTCAATTAGATCCCTGGAAACATTTTAAAGGAAAAATTTTTGCTATATATCGGAATAATGAACCATTACCTTCCATGTTTTCATAACACTGTCTTACAATTTTTCAATTTTCAAAATTTTTGCCCGAGAAAGCTGTACTTGTAGCATCCATTTTGTATCTTATGTACGCCCCGAGTGGGCTCGCTAAACTAGGCTGCAACGAAACAACAAAAATACAAACAAGTCTTCGGTGAAGTTTTTGTTCTTGCATAATTTAACGTGGAGAGCGCACAGCAGAAATCCTTCGCCAGCGCAGAATATTTTTACATCTCTCAAAGGGACAGAATAAATTAGACTAACGAATAAATCGGCCCAAATATATGTGGTAAACTTCTCACTTTCGTTAATGCGAATAAATGAAATTATGTAAGGCCTTATGTTTCAACGCGTACTTACAAAAGTATAAAACGAGAAAAAAAATCGTCGAGTTAAGCTACGCACAAAAAATTCCGCTTCTCTTAGGCGAAAAAATCACGTCTTCAACCTTCAAAACCTAAGTAAAAAGCAGCCGTCGAGGGCTTCACTCTACTTAATTTGGTCTTCTGGGCGTGCGCATTAACGCTTTCTGTCCATTTCGGCAGAGCTACAAAAAAATAATGAGCTAATCCAGGATATACCAAGCGAAAGCGAGATTGAGGTCTCCAGTGGCCCACGCAGCCGGATGTGCGCCTTTCCTTTCCTGAAAATGAACGGTCTTTGCAAAGTTGTCAACGCCAATGAACTCTATGAACGCCGTTCGCTCACTTGTTTTGTTTGGCTTTTGAGGAAAGGAAATGGCACAGTAACCGTCTCACATATCTCGGTGGACACCCGAACCGTGCCGTAAAGGAAGGGATAAAGGAGGGAGAGAAAGAGGAGAGAGAAAACTGAAAATCGAAAGTTGGATTTTGAGGAAAGGCGCGGGCCCCGCCGCGGTGGCTCAGTGGTTAGGGCGCTCGACTACTGATCCGGAGTTCCCGGGTTCGAACCCGACCGCGGCGGCTGCGTTTTTATGGAGGCAAAACGCTAAGGCGCCCGTGTGCTGTGCGATGTCAGTGCGCGTTAAAGATCCCCAGGTGGTCGAAATTATTCCGGCGCCCTCTACTACGGCACCTCCTTCTTCCTGTCTTCTTTCACTCCCTTCCTTATCCCTTCCCTTACGGCGCGGTTTAGGTGTCCAACGATATATGAGACAGATACTGAGCTATTTCTTTTCCCCAAAAAACTAATGATTATTATTATAAAGGCGCGGCGCTGTGGCTCGGTGCTACCAGTGGCGCATGCGCACTAGTGACTAGGGAGCGAGAGAAAGGAAGAAACTGCGCCGTGCGTGACGTCACTCGTGCTCCGACATAAGCCGGCTCACGCGAAGCGCGGTGTTGACTAGCGTAGTGAAGCTTTTCGCTTCAAAAGCCAGCTGATCACCATGTGCAGTAGCAGTGCCTTAATCAAGGCTCGATGAGTATAAGCACGCCCCGGAAAACGAGCACAGGGTATAGTTTACTACAGTTTGCTCTGTCAGTCGCATTTGTTGTTGTTTATGGCTTGCTTCCCACGCCCACAAATGTGCCCTTCTTGTTTTGTTTCTTTAATAACTAACCCGGCAAACAGCTCCGGCCCTTCACGAACAGCAAGTCCGTAGTTAAAGGGTTTTGATCTCAGGTTCGTCGTCCGAAGGTTGCATGCGTGAACGCATGGCAGAAGGGGGAGTGAGGGTGGCTGCGTTTGTTGGGGAAAGGAAGCGAGCGGAGGGAGAGGGGTGACTGGTTGAACAAGGCGTTCCTATTTTTGGAGCAAGGGTCGAAGCTGGCACACGTGAGGAGGGCCCGGCACGTGCAAATAAGCACTGGCATGCAGCAACACGCGGGCTGCGCCGGACGGAGAAAATGGATCCTTTGCTGGTCGACCATGTGCGCCAGTCCATAGTTGCGGCTTCTGTTGATGCAGCGGCTGTGCGGGCGCATATTGGCTCCACATAGGGGTTGGCAGCAGCGCATATGCTCTCCACTCTATGGCATTGTTTTTTTTTTTACTTTTCCTCTCCAAGTGAGAATTATTCGTAACGATACGCTCAGAAAAATATCTGAACCGAATAGAAAATGCAAATATTAGAGAAAAAGAGAAGATTTAAATGCAGAATTTATCGCCAGGTTCTAAAAAATGTGACACGGAATGCCTTGGAAGGAAAGAGTCGAAACCTCAACAATTCCAGCCATCTCAGAGTGCCTGTTGCAGCTGCCTCATGCCACTTACTTGCATTAGGCGCATTGCCCTGCGCTACACTCTGCGAGACTGGTTTTGGCCATGAGAGGCGCATTAACAACCTCAACTTTATTGCTATGCGCGATGCGCTTTTAAGATTTGGGTATAGATAGAGATCGTAAACAACACTATGCGGACTAATGCGATAGCACATTTCACATTTGTCGCAGTTTCTGTTGAAGCTTCTATGTGTGTATACGTCAGTTTCTTTGCAACTGTCACTTCATTAACCGCCATATTAGGACTGCTAGTTACAGTAGCAGCTATCCGCCAAGCTGTGTTGGTGCCGACATTTGTAGATACCACATTTTTTTTCTGACTTTTGATTTCGATTGTCTATGTTGGTTGCTGTCCAGAAACTAGGTAGCTGACAACCCGGTGGCAAGGTTGTGATGATATC
This sequence comes from Amblyomma americanum, assembly GCF_052857255.1. Lineage (NCBI taxonomy): Eukaryota > Metazoa > Arthropoda > Arachnida > Ixodida > Ixodidae > Amblyomma > Amblyomma americanum. The sequence goes on along the minus strand of NC_135501.1, from coordinate 194,525,216 downwards.
ACAAGGTCGCATGACCTCTCTCGGCCAATCATTAATTTAATTCCCACGTGCGACGGTGGGCAGGTTGTTTCCAATCCAGTGGCCATATTGCTACCTTCCATGGTGGGCATATTGTGATAACGTCACAAGGTCAAGGAACCTCCCTTGGCCAATCAGAGTGGCCCATTAGAGCGGGTGTGATGACGTCACATGATCCCATGAGCTCTCTCGACCAATCAGCGAATTTATTCTCGGACATCGGCATCGTTTCGTTGCGACAGCTTTCACGCTGTCGCATTAAAATTGGTCATATACGTGTTTTCGAATGTGATGATACGCACACATATGTATATCACTGCCAGTATACTTCGCATAAGTATATTGATAACCGCTGGTCCTTAAGGGTAACGGACTGGATTCCGAGAGATGGCAAGCGTAGCAGGGGGCGGCAGAAGGTTAGGTGGGCAGATGAGATTAGGAAGTTTGGGGGCATACGGTGGCCGTAGCTGGCAAAAAAGGACAAGGTAAATTGGAGAGACATGGGAGAGGCCTTTGCCTTGCAGTGGGTGTAGTCAGGCTGCTAATGATGATGATGATGATTATCCGTATACTTTGATTGTCTAGCTCTATCCCCCGCATTGAGAGGGTGTAGAGTAGACAGAAAATTTTGCTGCCTTCCACATACACTTTCTGTGATCTGTATCTTCCCTTGAAGAATTCTCACTATGTTGCGACAGTAATGCTCCGAAAGACGCGCTTTGCATTTATTTTGGTGTATTAGCAAGTAGCTTGGTTTCAACTGTGCGGCGTTCCAAGTGATTTATTTTTCCACTGGAACAACATGCGCTTTTCAGAAAAAGAACTTTAAATACCTCACCGTTCTGGCGCTGCCTGGCTCGCGCCATCGGAGGCGAACCTGACACCGACGTGGTGTGTGAAGAGTTCGCGAAGAGAGCACGTGCATGGTCTAGGATCGTCAGACACTTGGCGCGGTGCTATCCATGCTTTCAGAGGGTGCATGCGCTTAGCTAGTGCATGCATGCGCTCTTTGAGTTCAAGCTCTGAATCGAAGGGAGAGTGTACACTAATAGCAGGACGAGAAAATATTTCTGACTGTGATAATGCTCGAATCTTTCCTGTGTTGTCCCTCGATCTTACTTGGGCCTAGACTAGAGCCAGTAATGTGTGTAAACAAAATAAAAAGATAACGAAGATAACTTGCTGTGGTCCTACATGCTTATAGAGTTCATTTTGGCTAAAGGTGCCACTACGGGTAGAGAAACAATCCGCCTTCCTTCCCGTCTTCTTCGAGCTTTGTCCCGTATTGTCGCCTTTAACCAAGATAAGAAGGACGAACTTACCCCCGGAAACAAGGTTATTAGACAAACTATCATCTGGCCCCAGTACCCGTAATGAAGTGTCCTATACAAATAATTTAAAAATGCATGCAAAATTTCTTTATTTAAAATATAATCCTGCAGCACACGCATTCAATGTTGATTGGAGTGAAGGGGGGGTGGGGGGGGGGGGGGGGTTCTGGATTACATCTCGTGCAATAAAACCTTAAAAAAATACCAATGTCATGCAAACAATAAATGTAAACTGTAAATAGAAGACAAGCGCACACTTTGATAAACATTATATAAGAACGTTTCAAACAGCAACTATAGCGAGGAACTATAGGTATATAGCTATTCCATTCTGATTTCTGGCACGGCCTGAGCAATTTTTCTGTTCGGCTTCTACGCTCCCAGTACTCTAGCGTTCTCTTGCTCCTCTCTATTTCGCTGATGTGTTAATTTTGGTTTCACTATGCCTAAACCCTGGAGCTTCAGGAAGGCTGACAATGACTTCTTCGGTATCTGAATGCATACTTCTGTAGTATGTAAAAATATAATTAACGTTATCTACACTGCTTGCGCAGGTAATAGATATGTCGTCTCTGTGCTTATCCGGAGTTCCCGGGTTCGAACCCGACCGCGGCGACTGCGTTTTTATGGAGGAAAAACGCTAAAGCGCCCGTGTGCTGTGCGATGTCAGTGCACGTTAAAGATCCCCAGGTGGTCGAAATTATTCCGGAGCCCTCCACTACGGCACCTCTTCTTCCTTTCTTCTTTCATTCCCTCCTTTATCCCATCCCTTACGGCGCGGTTCAGGTGTCCAACGATATATGAGGCAGATACTGCGCCATTTCCTTTCCCCAAAAACCAATTATTATATTATGCTTACATGTATACTACCTTGTCACAAGGCCGTCTCATATGGTCTAAAAAGAAGGACAGTGATTTTGAGTATTTTTTTGACATTGAATTTTATTTACCAGACATTCTGGTGGGTTACCCAGGCTAAAAGTTGAAATAAAACAGCTTAACGAGGCCCAGGTAAACGCTACAAAGCAGTGCAATTCTGAACAATTCTGAACAATTCAAATACGTTGCTGCGCAAAAAAGATAGCCCCATATAATATGAAAAACAAATTTTATTAAAGACACAAATTTCATGAATAATGAAACAGGCATCTCAGCAAGACAAATGCTAATAAATATCAAGAAAACATACGAAACATTAACATGACACTTTTCCCCGTTTCGCACTTCCCGGCCACAGTGTCCTCTGATCTTCTGCGTATGGTTACTGTATAGGTGCCTAGAGTTGCGCATTTCTCTTCCTTGCGCCGCTCGCGCCTCTGTTGGGTAAAGGCGATCACGCGGTTAAAAAGCATCCCTGCATTGCAGAGAAGCCAACTCCTTTACTTCGTTTAGGAATAGACCGCTGCTGACAGTCCATGCGTACACCTGCTGTTCTCGTGCTTTGCTGCATTTTATTTTGTCCGACTGCACATGCTAACTGAAAACGATATTTTCTTATCAACGACATGCAATTTTGTCGCAAATGTTCGCCGCTTGTTAAAAAGAAAACGTTTTTGATATCTGACAACAAATGGCGCTACCCATCCACAGCATGGCGAGTATTTTGTTCTCATTCGTCTCTGAGATAAGCCTGGGTGCAGCAGACTCATTACTAGCAAGCTGTGTCATTCAATTCAACCGTAATAAAGCAAGTTCGGCAGGCAGAATCAAGCGGATTGAGCCTGCACTCGCTCTAATCACAGCATCAAGTCCGCCACCTGCATGCAAAAGTTGCGGCTTTCACTCATAATGCTAGGGAGAGCAATATAGCGGACCTACGCGCGACTGAAGGTGCTAAAACTCTCTAATTTTGCACTGCGCGCTGCGCCACCTGCAGACGGTTTTCGAAACTCGCGAGGGAAACTCTCGGAAGCTCTCGCAGATAGCGCTAGGAGCGGGGTTAGCGATTTGGGGGAGCTGTCAGCGCGTCGTCTGCCATGGTGCGCAGCACTGCCTGCCTGCCCAGGTAAGAGCCATTACCACGGAGGCGCCATAAGAAACCGTCGCCTGCTTTACATCGATCAAATGAATTTGCGACCCCCGTAGATGCTTCTTGTATAGCTCGAATATCCTCTCCGAACCTCTGCTAGTGCCTGCCAAGTGAGCAGCAGTGCTTTCTCTTCGTGGTGAAGGATTCTGAAATGACCGTCGCATTGCGGTCAGGATGAGATGAATTCTCGCCTTCTGTTTTTTCGCCTGAGAAGCACATGCAAAATGCATGAAAATGTACCTCTGTTTACTACAATTGAGAAACTGTCTTCGTTTTCAAACTTGAAACATACAAACGAAAACAAGAAATAGGACAGGACACACAACCTCCGCCTTACGCGTATGACGCGCTAGCGATGGGGTTTAGGCTTTCTAGTTGTATTCTGAGCAGTTTGACATCTTTTAACGTGTTTTTCATTTTTTGTATTGTTTCAATTAATTCACTGATCAATTACACACTCTACATTTTTTAATTAGCATCATCAAACATTGACTTTTCAATTTGAGCATTTTGACACCTGTGAACCCCGTTTTTCTAATTTTTGCATTTCATTTTCATTTTTTGCGTAATAAATTATTTACAATCATTTCATTAACTCGGCATCGTAAATCACACACGAATCAATCATCAATAATTAGAACCACAAAATTACTACGATGCTTAATTTTTTACGCAGCCCCCCGATTTTTTCCGACACGCGGTGCCGACTACGCCGACGGCTTTTCGACTGAACGAGCTGTATACGCTATAGCGTAAATCGCCTAAACACTGCAAGAAGCCTAGTGTTCCATATGGCCAATACGCGAAACACCACAGATGGCATGAACACAGGAGCGGAAGCAATAATTTTCTCCCAGTAATCCGCAAATGTTAGGCAGCTCCAGACGTCTTGCGCCTTTCGTCGATAGTTTAGTGCCTTATCATGCCACCGTCGGCGCGGCTGCAGAAATGAAGCGTTTGTTCACACCAGCACTTGAGCCATTAAGGGCGCTCTTGCAGGCGTGATTCACCCTTCAAGAGAGTGCGGTTATGTTTCGTGATGATTTTGCAGAAATAGAAATTCTTGACCGTTGGCCCGTATCTGCTGGATTCCGGTCCGATATCTGAGCGCCGCGACTTCAGTCTATTTTGAGCGCAGAATTGCAGAACAAGCAGTTTGAGCGTGAAGATTCGAGCCCGTCGTGAAGTCTCGAGTACATGAAATTGAGCGGGTGTGGATCGGGAAACCACGTTTATAGGGGCGTTCTCAAGAAGATATTTCAAGGGTGTAAGGCCTGCATTTGAAAACCAACAGGATTATCCCAGGCGGGACCACAAGTTAGACGATGCTGTTATAGGAATCCCCCCCCCCCCCTCCCCCCCAGCGGGACAGCGGGATACGAATGCGGACGAAGATCTGGCCTTCGTAGGCTTGGCTGCTGACAGCCTTTGTGTATCAGTGCGAGAGACAAGTGGAAAGCAGAATACGGCTTCTTATGACGCCCCCGCGGTAAGTCCTCTTACTTCGACATGCGGGCAGTCCTGCGCACCGTAGCAGATGATGCGCTGGCTACTCGCGAATAGAACGGAATTGAAAGAAAGTTGTGAAAGGGGAAGACGAAAAGAAAATACGCGCCTCACCGGCGCCCACAGATGTGACGACCATGCCAGCTGTGCGTGAATTTCGCGACCAGCTCCTTACTCTCCCCATGTCTATCATGATACGCTGCAGACTTCTGACCACTTGAACTTGCTATTAATTGCATCTTCGTTTGCTACCAGACAAGTAGGTTCAGGCCACGTGAACTTTATCATAAGCTCCCCAGCGCCATCCAAGTGACTGCCTATTGAATTTCTTCTCTGAGGTGCTCTGTGTGGGAACATTTATATGCTCCCGATCGGCCTTACGTGCGCCTGCCCAATTCCTCCTCCGGGGACGCCACCTGGAGGTCATTAGCTTCGTAACGAGCCTCTCGAACAAAATTTGCTGATTGTTCGAGAGGCTCGTCGCGTCACCATCATCACACGAATTTGAAAATCTGAGGACTAAAATGTTCAAGTACCCTCCATCGGGTTATCATATGAGATTATACTTACCCGACCCACTCTTCCGCCTAAATCTAACCACAATCCACATAATATTCCCCGCTAATCTGACATAATTCATTTTCTGAGGTGGGCCTAATTGGAAAATTTTAATGGTGCATTTAGAATATTTGGGGGGGGGGGGGACAACTTCCTAATGCTACCGCATTTTCTTCTTCAGGAATGTGCTTACATCCTGAAATCACTCAAGAAGACAGGGGCACCGAAAGAGATGGATGCACTATCCCTGACTGTCACAGTCACAGACTGTCCCTGTGTTCTTGAGCGCTTTCATGATCTAAACATGGCTAACCAACTAGCCCAAACGCTGCTGCTTAGGAATGTAGTTAAGAAGTCTCCAAGTCATTTTCTATAATTAATGCTCTGAGATGAACTAGATGAATGTCGACACCCACATCCTAAGTCGGCGCGTTTTTCTTGCTGTGCTGCTGCCGCAGTCGAAAGGTCCTTTTTGACTTTTTCATCTCACTGCAGATGGCGCACTCTCTGACACCCATCCCTCCGCCGCGTCCCGACTTCCCTTGGCGGCCACATTGCGAAGAGAGCGCCATCTGCCCCTGGGGAACGACACCGCATGGCCCGCCTCCAGTGAAGCGACCCTGCTACGCCTCGATCCGGCGAGGCCCTACAAGGTGGGGCGCCACTGTACCTTTATTGCGTTTCTAAGCCGCAGGCTACTCGGTTTAATGACGAACTTTGTAGGCGCAAGCTTGAACAGCCTCCAACTAGCCCAGCTTTCTACCATGTATGGTAGTTTCTGTTGTATGGCAGTTTTTTTTTGCTCTATTTTTTGTTTTTTTTTGTTTTTTCCTGCTTTTCCCATGCTCGTGTGTATATCTTACAATCCACTTCCTGTTTGGGCCTGTGCAAAGGCCTACAGTATTGTTAAATAAAAAATAATAAATGTTGAACTACTCTGTTTCACCTCGAAAGCAGGTAGGGGTATTAGTTCCTACGGGATCACCGGAAGTGTGACCGGAAACGCCTGTCAGGTGATCAATAACTAGAGTGCACGGTTTAAGGAGTACATTTATTTCACAGAAAATGTCGTCACTCCAGGGAAAGCAATTATTCGAAAGGTGTGCCTTTCTCAGGTTCTAGCCGAATCACCGAAACAGCCATGATTTTCAGTAATGACGGAGGTGAACATGTAGGCAAAGCCGTGATTCATTGAGCAAGTCGGAAGATATGTTTATGATGGCGGTTTGTACAACTGTGTGATCATACATTAACGAGTACAGCGCTTACACATTGCAGCTGAGACGTGCGGTACTAGGCCGCACGGAAAAAAGATCCCAGAACGATACCAGTAGTCACGATGCCACGCAAAAAAGGTGGAGGAAGGGAACCCATCCTCCCCTACCCCATTTTTTTACTCTGTCTTAGCTGCGCTAAAGTGGGATCTTTCACTAAGTCTAGTAATAGGCATATTGTAATTCAACCCAGTCGAGCTTAGAAAATAAGTGCGTCTCAGGGGCAGCTGCACACTTGTGTTGTAAAGCATCGCTCTATTGCAGGTTGCCGGACATCGGTGCCAGTGTCCCTCCACCAGAGTACTGGGCGGAGGGACGTCAACGAGGGAAGGGCACTCCACAGCGGGAGCCTTGGTGCAGAGCATGTCAGGTATGCAGCGCGCACTGTTCTGCAATGTTTTTAATGCGCAAGCGTTTCTTGGCTCGTGAGTGGTTTGAACGGAAGCTGTAGACGGAAGTTGTCGACGAAATTTTGTGGATGAAAGTTGTCCGCACGAACTGTCGATCACAAGTTGTACTGGTAAATGAAATAAAATGTAAAAGTTTGTTAATTGATTGCAAAAGTTGATTGACGGTTATTAAGCAACGTATATGAAATTAAATAAAAGCCAAGAAATTAGAAGTAAAAATAAAGATGTAGAAATGAAAATTAGTAGTAAAAATGAAAAATAAATTAGAAGACTAAGAATAAAAGAAAGAAGCAAAAATAATAATAAAGGAAAATAAAAGAACACAAAGAAACGAATAAAGTTAAAGATAAAAATACTTAAAAATAAAAACACATAAAAATTAAAAATGGAGGGACAAAGATAGGACAGAGGAAGGAAGGCTTTCTCATTTCCGCCCTTAAGCGGACTGAACTGCAAATTTTGGCAACACACTTGCAAGTGCAGAGGTTTTTCTAGTACCGAAATAATTAACGCTATAGCATTAGGAGGGCCATAAAGGCGAAAACTGTCCGGCCTGGGCGTCTGTGTGAAGCCTGCAACTGCCAACCGTAGCAGGCGACAGGTGGAGAGAAGGAAATCCCCCTCTCTACATTTAGGGGAGAGGAGAGAGAGGCCCGATCGAGAATGACTAAGCAAAAATCAATCGAAGAAGCAATTACGAATAAAAATGGAATAAGAATAGCCTTAAATTGGAATAGAACAGATCAGGAATAAAATCATAACCGGAATACAATTATAATCAGAATTCGAATATAGTCAGAACTGTAACTGATTAATGAGTAAGAGACAGTGCAATCGCAATTGGAATAGAATCAACGAATAGATTAGGGAGCAAAAGGAAAATGTTTATCGCCCCTAAATTTTTGTTCCGAGTTTTAATGGAGGGCCCTAAACCGATTGGCGTATTTTATTTTTTGTTTAGCTTCAAATTAGGTTTGTAAAGGGCGAAAGCAGAGGTTGTACTTTACAAAGGACGAAATGTGACGTCAGCGCGTTGACCACAGAGTCAAGAAACGACCAGTCGGCGTCGATCTCGTGCAGCACATTGGTTCAACGCGTCAACTTTCCCAACATGCAGATGGGGGTGCCCTACCAAAAGGCATGAAATTTGTTTATTTATCTAAATATTTGTTATTTCACTCGTTCATTCACTCATTCATTCATTTATACTCTGAAACTTCTGTTGAGGAATCCTTACAGGCGAGAGAAATCGCGAGAATAGAAGCATAACAAATAGACGCACCAAAGTTTCACGTCGCTCTCTCTAAAATGGGCGTCTAAAGAATGTGCGAAATGATGTGCATACTGGCTTCTAAAAGCACAGGCTTGAAAGTTTGTTACACAACTTAATGGCACCTGGCAAAAATGAATAACGCAGCGCGTAGCATCGAGGATTCTAAATCTGATCACCTAATTGTTATTATTTCGAGTACCTCTATCAGGACCTTGTGCATAGGTCTTTGTGAAGAAATTTTATTTTACTGCGAATGCTCTAGTTCACGAGGCCTAACCGACTCGCCGAGTTTATGTGAAGCTTGATCTTCACGGTGACCTTGCCCAACAATAAATAAATAAGCATTGCTGCGACTGGGGATCGAATCCGCGGTGGAGTGAAGAGATCAGCTTCACTGGCCCCTGCACGAGAGCACTATGCTATGAGTCCTGTCGCGGACGCCAAAAAAAAGCTGCCGCGGTGGCTGAGTGGTTACGGTGCTCGGCTGCTGGCCCGAAAGACGCGGGTTCGATCCCGGCCGCGGCGGTCGCATTTCGATGGAGGCGAAATTCTAGAGGCCCGTGTACTGTGCGATGTCAGAGCACGTTGAAGAACCCCAGGTGGTCGAAATTTCCGGATACCTTCCCTACGGCGTCCCTCATAGCCTGAGTCGCTTTGGGACGTTAAACCCCCATAAACCAAACCAAACTATGCTATCGCCGCCACAGATCACGCCTCGTGTTAAACCGCAACACACTCTCGAGATGTGCAATGAACATCGTCTTCTTAACTAATACTACTATCGAACTAATATACACAATATCACGCTATGCATTGCACCGTCGTCGTCTTCATCAACTAACACTACTATCGAACCAATATCGTCGCCAGACATGCCGAGGACCCAGCAAAGCAAAACCATGAGCCAACAAGGCTAAACACGGTATTTCGCATGTCTACTCGGTTTGACTACGTTAAAACCCTACCACTTTTTTTTATTGTAGTAATAAAAAAAATAAACTTGAGTGTCCTTCTGTCTGTAAGCGAGTAGTATAGTTTGTGTTGCTCTGTTTGTCGCAAGGTTTCCGCTCCTATTTTTTGGCTCAACGTGGACGCCGTTTTTCTCAGGAAGCCCGGAAGAAAAAGCTTTCACTGGCGTACACATTATTTATTGGTAATGGGCTTCCTGCTGCCGAGAAACAGCCTGGGCGAGCCCGGCGCCAACCCTCTGAGGAAACCGAGAAATGATTGTGCGCGTGTTTTATGTATGTGTTAGCCTTTTTTTTTTGCTGACGAAGATAGATTTTAATGGCACAAAGGCAGCTTGGCCAAAAAGCTCCATTGCACAGTATATTTCGGCTCCACAAGGCGTGGTCAAGGACATGTCTTCCAAGCATTTCACCCCAAAGGAGCAGAGCACCAGGCCAGGGGGAAACTGGCACCTGTTTTGTCACCGGTCGGCGCCCAGGGGCACTCGTGATCGAACCCCACACCTTCCGGATATGATGTTTGCCTTTTTGTTAATAGTGGGCACGTGTGTGATGTACTAAGAAAATACTGAGAACCAAAAAAGGGGGACAAAGAGGAGAAGGCCGGAACGTGGCGTGAGGCTTTGTGACTGAGACTGTGCGTACATGCCAATAAGTGCTTCGATGAACCGCAGTTTTAGGTTTGCTATGCAACTATGACATTTGCGTTCATTTACTTGCGAGCTAACGGTTGTCATTGCAGCTTGTGTATAATAAAAATGTTTGCTTTGTAGTCACTAGTAGCTACTTGAACTATTGCCATCTTTGCATTAGGCAAACCAAATTAGGTTCTTGTTTCTAATATAATGTGTGTATGACGTACCGTTGTTGCGTTTGTTGCATAAAACAATCAAACATTCAAGAGAGCAAATTTTAGGTGATATTTGCTGCGAGTTATGGAATAAAATATTATGTAATTATCGGAGGATATTTCTGCAGCATTCGTTGCCCTTGCTTCTAACATAGGGCAGAGAGGTGAAGGTGGCAGTAGTTTTCTAACAATTCCCCGAACAAGAATTTCTCTAAGTGGAAAACTTCAGCTTCTTCTATTTTTAAAACAAGGAAATGTATTGAATGTGTAAATTTATCGTACCTACACCTGCATAGTTCTGTACTTCCCACTTTCCGAGAGTTGGCTCTACGAAGTCGCCCCTCTTCTTGTAATTATACTCAGATTATAACCCTGTCTTTGAGCAACTCACATAACGCAGTTTTTCTCAGGCTCTGCTTAACAAGAAAGTACGAGCATTGTTGCTGGTCTTAATTGTTCTTTAGAGAACTAAGAAATACCAAACGTGACAAGTAAAAACGTGTAGGCAGTGTTTTTCAGGCAGTACCCACTGCTGTTCCGCCCAAGGTCTTTGTCACTCTGCAGTTTTTATGGCTTTACAGACGCGGCCATCTGGAGCTGGTAGCCATAAATCGCGATCCTGATATGACACCCTTTTATCTTCCTTACAGACGCGGTTGTGGGAGCTGAAGAAAACATGTCTAAGCCTCATGACTCAGATTCGGGAGGAAATCGTTCAGGCCCGCCTCGCCGTGGTAAGTTTGCGCGAATTTTCTTCGATATTCGGATTTCATCACCGGTCAGTATTAGACACCACATCATGCCTCATATAAATTGCATCATCTCAGAAAACCGTACGGTAAATAATACCGTTATTTCTTATAGCGAAAGCTCAACTTTACTACCAAAGCTGCAAAAGCCGTTGCATCGCTGAAGCCTAACCTTGAATAAAAAAAATAAGTAAAATGAATGCTGCCGCGACTGGGATTCAAGCCCGCGGTGACGCGAATAGATGACCTTCACAGGCCTGTGCACGGAAGCACTATGCACCATGTTGTAAAACAGCACTATGGTATCGCCGCAGTCGATCACGCCTCGTGTTAAACTGCAACACACTCTCGCACTGTGCGTTGCACGTCGTAGCCTTCATTAACTACTACTGGTTTGGTTTATGAGAGTTTAACGCCCCAGAGCGACTCAGGCTATGAGGGACGCCGTAGTGAAGGGCTTCGGAAATTTCGACCACCTGGGGTTCTTTAACGTGCAATGACATCGCACAGTACACGGGCCTCTAGCATTCCGCCTCCATAGAAATGTGACCGCCGCGGCCATGATTTGAAACCGCGCCTTTCGGGTCAGCAGCCGAGCACCATAACCACATCGCCACCGTGGCTGGGCTCATCAACTAATACTACTATTGAACTAATATCGTCGCGAGACGTGTCGACGGCCTAGCAAATCAAAACCATTAGCGAAGCGAGCTAAAGACGTGCTTTCGCACGTTAACTCGGTTTAACTACGTTAAAACTCTACCACTTTTTTCTAAATTTGTAATGCATCGCTAATTCCTTACGTGAGATGTGTTAAATAGCTGCTGAGCACAGCAGTGTCCCGGATTAACCGTGAGCCTATGTTCTACGATAGACTTCGTAATGTCTCTTTCGCTCTCCTATGGTGATAATGACTCTGATATCACGTAAAACGTCTGGTAAATGGCAGGTAAAACGTGAACCTAGATGAACGCTCTAGTATTTTGCTGAGTAACAAAATTAACTCATGTACCTGGGCACATCACCGCCGGTCACCAGTCAGTTCCTCTCAGAGGATTTTTATGATAAAAATTTCACTCCTGTGTGCCCTATACATGAGTCGGCTAGACCACAGGTTCCCACCGCTTCACTGGCATCTAGCATTTTTTTAATTGGTTTTTGGGGAAGGAAATGGCGCAGTATCTGTCTCATATATCGTTGGACACCTGAACCGCACCGTAAGGGAAGGGATAAAGGAGGGAGTGAAAGAAGAAAGGAAGAATAGGTGCCGTAGTGGAGGGCTCCGGAATAATTTCGACCACCTGGGGATCTTTAACGTGCACTGACATCGCACAGCACACGGGCGCCTTAGCGTTTTGCCTCCATAAAAACGCAGCCGCCGCGGTCGGGTTCGAACCCGGGAACTACGGATCAGTAGTCGAGCGCCCTAACCACTGAGCCGCCGCGGCGGGTGCATCTAGCATACACTTCGCACAAATACCCTCAGCGGCGCTTAATATCACCCATTTTAAGACTATGTAAAAGACTATATTAGTATTATATTATTATGTAAATTTTTTATCCAACTTTTCTTTTCGCTTAGGGATTCCGTGTCTTCGGTTAAAAAAGCAAACGTGCTCCAAATTAAAGCTCCCTCCCCGACTCTCGGTTCGCGCTGCAGCCCCGTAAGAAGTGACTCCAAATTTAGTGTTCTCGACCTTGAGTTCGTGCCGCACGAGATCTGGCACGAGTGGGCCACGGAATCACGGTTGGGAGCTCGTTAGCGTGACGATCCGGCAGTGATATTGTTCTTACCGAAAGAAGAAGAGCCACAAGGCAGGCCGCCTCTTCTGGCGCGCTGCCGGAACGTGCTTCAGCCGTCCGCGGAAGGCCCGCCGTATCAACGGCGACACGCATCCGGGTCCTTCTTTGTGTCTGCATTGTCAGGCGCCGTGTACATACTACGCTGGAGCACTTAATGCCCGGCACGACCGCGGCAGCCGCATGCTGCCGCTCGCGAAGGCCCCGACACAAGGACAACCCTTGTGCCTCTTCCTGCTTGTCAGTCACTCCGCGGAGGAAGTCAGGGCGGGGCCTGTGTGGCTCTCCTCGCTGCAGTTGCGTCAAGAGTCACGTAAGCTGCAGTGGGCCACGACATAAACACACAAAAAAGAACTGTTGCCTTTTGTTTTTAGTGCCGCGATGTCCGCGCCACTTGTCTGTTCGCTCGACGTTGCCACATCTGCTGGTCAAATTGTATGCATGCTTGATGGACACAGGCGTGCAACACAGCGAGTTTGCGCTGTACCCTATGTTGTCTTACGTAACTGCCGTGTTGTTTGACTAGCATGCCACATACTGGTTGGACACTAGCCGCCGCATGGCACTCAGGCAACATTGTTTCTTCGTCCCAAAAGATGATGCGTAAATTCTTCACGATCGCATGCAAGGAAGTCGAATGATCTCGACAGGAAATTTTGTCGCCGTACTCGACTCGTTGGCCACGTGAGCACTTTATCTTCACTACCAAAATAACCACAGCCTCGAAGGCATTTAGGCCATCGTCCCGCATCTGTCAGCGAAGCCCTCGTCTGCTGTGAAAGGGAGGGAGAAATTCCAAGGGCGAGCTGAGCGGAGCTGCTTCCAACACTCGCCGTACCCCGCTTCACGTCGGCAGCAGATCGCTGCAGAACACGCAGTACAGTCTGACGCAACCGTCGAGGAATTTGCGTCAACAAGTGGGTCCCCAACGAAGGGCGAAACCCGATACCCGTGGGGAAAAGTGGAGCGGGGCTTTTGTTTAGACTGGGCGCGAGTCGACGGGGCGGAGTTCTCGACAGGCTGTACAGCGGAGAAGGCGTGGGGCTCGTCTGCACCACGAGTGACGTGCTCATGTGCCTCGCTGAGGTTGCGCGAGCGCTTTGGAAATGCTCGGCTCTTTGAGAGGACGCGCGTGTCAACGGCTTCAGTCGGATGAGCTGCGATGGAGCCCTCGCGCAAGGGTTGTGCCTACTTAAGCGCCTTTGCATCGAGCGTTATGGAATAAGGAACTGTTGGGCACAGCGCTTGGCGCCAAGCTGTCAGTCCTTTTCAGGGACCTGAAGCACGTCGTCTTCATCGGTGGTGGAACAACGCGACGAGACAAGCAACACAGGCGTCCTAAGCTATCTATTGTTGGCCGAGCGCTTTGGCTGGAATTCAAATAGAGGTTCGAATAGTCTCTCTCAGATCATGAAAGGCAGTTCACCAATGCATCTAAAGAGAAAAGTGTAAAGCAGCTGTATCTCGCCGGTACTCACCTACAGGCTAACGAAAAAGGTCCAGCTCACGGTAAGGACAACGCAGCCAGCCATGGAAAGAAAAATTATAGGTGTAACGTTAAGAGACCGGAAGCGGCCAGAGTGGGTGAGGGAACAAGCGCGTGTAAATGACATCCTAGTCGAAATCAAGAGGAGAAAATGCGCTTGGGCAGGGCATGTACTGCGAAAGCAAGATAACCGCTGGTCCTTAAGGGTAATAATAATAACTGTTTTTTTTTGGGGGGGGGGGGGAGGGAAATGACGCAGTATCTCTCTCATATATTTGGGCACCTGAACCGCGCCATAAGGGAAGGGATAAAGGAGGGATTGAAAGAAGAGGTGCCGTAGTGGAGGGCTCCGGAATAATTTCGACCACCTGGGGATCTTTAACGTGCACTGACATCGCTTAGCACACAGGCGCCTTAGCGCTTTGCCTCCATAAAAACGGTGTGGATTCCAAGAGAAGGCAAGCGTAGCAGAGGGCGGCAGAAGGTTAGGTGGGCGGATGAGATTAGGAAGTTTGCAGGCACAGGGTGGGCGCAGCTGGCAAAGGCCAGGGTTAATTGGAGAGACACGGGAGAGGCCTTTGCCCTGCAGTGGGCGTAGTCAGGTTGATGATGATGATGACAATGAAATAGATGAGACGTTGCTCAAACAGGCAACCGGCTCCGCGGTAATTCTGTGCTTCAGCTGGTGCGAGCACTAGCTCCCAGGGAAGCGCAGAGAGCAGACAGTGCCTAAGAGGGTCAGTTCTCGCCGCCCGGCAAACTCGTCAATGGGAAGCATCGTCACAAAAACGAACGGCGACCGGTGAGCCTTGTCAAGAACTTACGCGTCAAAAAATGGCGGGAGCGACCCTGTTGTGCCCCAGTTACGGTTCTCCTCTCTCTCATTCAGAGGAGTGTACACAGTGCGAGGAGACGAAAAGAGAATGCAAGGAAAGAAAAGAGAGGGCTGTGGGGGGGCAGTAATGGGGACGTTGTTACTGTCTGTTCGAGCAGGTAGTGTCTTCGGCGTCTTGAAAGCGTCAACCTTGCTTCGATGCGCAAACCGCAGATGCGCGCTTGTGCTGCCAGGATTTCATTCTTTCTAAGTTTTCCAAATCTGTAGACTTCCTTTTTCTAAGAATCCAGCCAACATTTAACTAATGGCATAATGGTGGCTCTGCGTGGATTGCAAAGAAGACGTTCAACTTTATGACAGCCAACTAGGCACGTGCAGTTCGGGGGACTACAGAATGCTCATAACGAAAAAACAAGGAATGGGTACAGATGTGCTATATTATTTGGTCCCCTTCTAGCGGGATACTTGTCGTTGCTTTTCTTTTGTGGAGAGTGGGGGTGGGGGGTTAGCTGCTGTTTTTTCCCCGTAAGGCTTCTCGTATTATGTTCGAGTTAGTTGCGTTTAGTCCACTGCTCCTAGCGTTAGTGACCCCACAGGGTTAGACAGTTCAATAGCCTCTTTAAAAACCCCACTTGCGCGCCATCATGTTAGGCTCGCCTTGTGCGATGAAAGCTCCGCAGTGCATACTCACGTCACGAAGCGCTGGGCTCCAAGAGCTCCAAGACTTAATAATAATAATAATAATAATAATAATAATAATAATAATAATAATAATAATAATAATAATAATAATAATAATAATAATAATAATAATAATAATAGTTGGTTCTGGGGAAAGGAAATGGCGCAGTATCTGTCTCATGTACCGTTGGACACCTGAACCGCGCCGTAAGGGAAGGGGTAAAGGACAAAGTGAAAGAAGAAATGAAGATAGAGGCGCCTTAGTGGAGGGCTCCGGAATAATTTCGACCACCTGGGGATCTTTAACGTGCACTGACATCGCACAGCACACGGGCGCCTCAGCGTTTTTCCTCCATTAAAACGCAGCCGCCGCGGTCGGGTTCGAACCCGGGAACTCCGGATCAGTAGCCCAGCGCGCTAACCACTGAGCCACCGCGGCAGGTCCAAGACTTCTATCCCGTTCCTTTCCGACCCATATGGCCGCGGATCATCCCACTCGGCGTAACCAGCAAAAGCGGAAGTTTGAAATTAGGGCTCAGTACGACAGCCGCGTCAATCAGCCGGACCCATTCCCTCAAGCAGCTCTCATTTGGAGTGAAGTGTGCGTCCAAAAGCCTCTGTGTTCGTGTGGCGTCCATAAAACTGGGGTCTGCGACAAAGTAAAAGCACGTGCTTTAAGAAAACGGGTTTTATTCGTTGATAACCGCTCAGGTGCGAGATTAAAAAAAAAGTTACTGCCGAAATGATTAGTTGAAATTAATTCTTTTATCTTCGATAACTCTTTGAAGTTTGCAGTGTTGTGACTTTTGTTCTATATACTTTTCAGAGAGGTAGGAGACGTACGTTAGCCTTAGTAACCGAACTAACATATAAGCAATGTTGTTTCCTTCTGCACAGGTATCCTTATTGAGCGACAAGGACTTAGTTTTTTCACCTTCTTTCACTCTTAACGGTGGCGTGCTGGCTTGCAAATTTGAAAACTTCTCACTTCATTGGGCAACGCATCTGGGGAGCGCCGTTTTATTATCATTCTCTTTTAGTTAGCTGCCACAGCACGTATTCTAAGCAGCCAGTAACTATAGAAGTTTCATTTTTTTTATTCACCATGCAGCGATATCGCTATAAAGGAGGCTCTTACCCTTAATCCAGCGCGGTCCAGATTGTACTGGGCATCAGTCGGCTGTGGCATATCACAGCACCACACGCAGCTCACGCTTGTGTACAGCCACAGGCGCTTGAAGGACGAGACACATCTGCCCTGTTTTCGCGCATGGCTGTGCACGCGAGTTTGACCTAGAGTAACCGAACTCCGATCAACGACGAGGATCGGTTTTTCCGTCGCAACTCAGTGATGCGAAGAGGGCAGCATGTGCCTGTCGGTCTCGTCGCGAGTCAGAGGCGCGAGGAGGATGGGGGGGGATGAGGGGGGGGGGGGGGATTGGCCCCTCTACGCGGGACGCTTCCGCGCCGAACCTTGCCTAGCGCGTACACGTCTATAATTGCCTCTCTGTCAACAGCAGTAGCGGATATATCAGCCTAAAGAATGCCACTTTTCGTGCACGCTGTCAAGCTCACGAAGAACTGCTGTCGGGCGGGGGTCCGGCAGCAATGTTTTAAAGCGAGAGCGCTGAAGGCCCCATTCTCCAGAACATCCGGTGTCGGCGTTGTCGGTGTCGGAGTCGTGCGCGAAAAATCAATGGCATGGCTCTGACAGGTGGTCCCATGAGAGAAAGCTATAGGAGGCGGCCAGGCCACCTGGGTCAAGTGACTTTGTGGCGTCATAGCGACGTGCCACCCGATAGTGAACAAATTGCCCACTGTGTGAGTTAAATGTGGCAGTTAAATCGCTCGGCAAGCGCAACCTGGGCCGCACTAGGCCCGCCGCTGGAAACACCTGCAATCGCAGGGCAGTGGCGTGTCGCTTAACCGCTGCACCACTGTGCCAGGAGGGGTGTGAGGACTCCCAGGGATATGTGAAAGTAAAGAATGACCTTTTGCATATATGCTAATTAACACACTACGCTATCTATCGCGTCATAGCCTTAAGGCGGAGCTTAATTGTCGCCTCCACTGTTTTTATCGAAGAAATATAAACAGATGTATTCCAGCGATTGTCGGAAGGTTGCGGTACGTTGGTGTGTGTACGGAGGTGCTCCTCTGGAAGACGATAGCTTCAGATTAGAAGTGCATTTTACGGATACTGTTGAAGGCAGTGGTAATGATAGCCTTACATCGGTCCCCACTTCTTCTCTTCTCACTTTTCCACAAAAGTGCGTGCACGGACCTTCGAAGTCCAGGCCCGGCTGCGCTGATCAGAGGAGCCCAGAGGGCACATTCGCGGGATTGTCAAATCCTCAGCCCACCTGGATATCAATCTTTAATCGTAGTGTCTGATAATAAAAGTTATACATCATAGATCGACCCATTCACCAAACATATACAGCCGCTTCCTTTGTTTTGGAGGCCGTATGGCCGCTGCTGAATCGCAACCGCCGCATCCGTCTTTTTTTGCCGGCAGTCACAGATGCGTTGTGCGGAGCGCGACTCCATTTATTACAATCATATTTCCCGCTTCTTAGTGAGTTT
The DNA here is from genome assembly GCF_052857255.1 of Amblyomma americanum. NCBI lineage: Eukaryota > Metazoa > Arthropoda > Arachnida > Ixodida > Ixodidae > Amblyomma > Amblyomma americanum. The sequence continues at coordinate 194,506,862 of NC_135501.1, read as the reverse complement.
ATGCCGGTGATGTAAATACCAAATCTCCGTGTTTAGGTACAGTAGAAGCGATGTGTGATCTTTGGTGCTCCATGCCTGGCTCGCGAACATCGATAGCGGATCTCTACGCATTATTTTGTGCTGTTCTCTTCCCAAAGCTGCTTAATTCTTGCCTTTGCGGACTAGGTTAACCTGCAGACTTCTTTGGCGAAAAAGAAAGGACGAAGGTGACCACATCATCACAAGCACACTTTGGAACAATTGTCCATGTACAGCCCCATTCAGCGTATCTCATCCCTATATATATATATATATATATATATATATATATATATATATATATATATATATATATATATATATATATATATATATATATATATATATATATATATATATATATATATATATATTGCAGGTTCGATCCCGGCCTTGGCGGCGGAATTTCTCTGAAGGCGAAATTCTAGAGGCCCGTGTACTGTGCGATGTCCAGTGCAAGTTAAGGAAGCCCAGGTGGTCGAAATTTCCGGAGCCCTTCATTACGGCGTCCCTCATAGCCTCAGTGGCTTTGGGACGTTAAACCCCAATAGACCAAATCATCCCTATATAGGTCCTCCGCTCTCTATCATTCCCACAGCTAATTTAACCGCAAATGTCATACTCTCTTTTCTATCGAGGCCACTTTCTCCACCTCGCGGTATTGAAGCCCTCGCAAGGTGCACACTTTTCAAGCCGCGGGCCTCGCAAGTAGGGCGTCGAGGCCGACAGAACCACCTCGTACGCCTTCGGGACACGGGGGGAAGGAAGCTCTGCTTTGTCCACACATGAGAGTGAAGCCAGCGGAAGTTTCCCAGCGTCCTCCCCTGCATCCCTCCCTTCCCCGCCCATTTGGCGCGTCCCTGCTTCCCCCGATTCACGCGCACCGTACTCCCTGAGGCCGCCGCCTGTTTGGCTCAGGTGTGCCCCTGCCTCCCAGCGCTCCAAGCGGCTCGTTCGGGACTCGGCCGTAAGCTGTCTCTTCTTCCTGTCAGCGCGACCTCCTCCCCCATTCCCTCCCGCCAACTCTCCCTTTGCAGAGCGCCCACCTCCGGCAGATCTCATGTGGGCTTCTAGAATAGACATCCCAGCGGACACTGCCGACACCACCGCTCATAGAGTACTGCCTGCCCCTGCGTTTTTACAGAAGTGCGTGTATCGTGTTCATGCGAGTTTAGGCGTCCCCGTTTTATAAGTGGTATGGTATAAAAAAAATCGCATTTCCTGACCTAAGCATTCCCTTTTCATATAGACTGCATAGATGTCCTGTAGCTGTACAGCTATGTAGCTGTATAGCTGTGTACCTGTATAGCTGTATAACTCGTGCAATAGCTTAATAGTTCGATAGCTCAATAGCTAAATAGCTGTATAGCCATTATAAAGAAATGTATACAGCTTTCCTCTGTAGCCGTATGGCTGCGCTTGGGTGGACGTCAGTGAGTAATTACTCCCTTATTACACATTTTCTCCACCTTTGGGGCATTCCCCTAAACCACTGATCTATCCTATGCATGTGTCACATGTTAACATAGCTGTAATTTAGAACAGCTAAAGGCAACAAAACGAAATCAGCTAATGAACCATTCGTCATGGAGCATGGCCATGACATTTCTCAGAAGGCGGACGCTCGATGCCGTGTAAAGGGCTCTCGAAGCTATGTTGATGATGGTGACGGATTTTTATGGCGCAAGGGCATCTATGCCCAAAGAGCGCCATGGCACAAGGTATTTTCAAATTCTCAAGGTGGGGTCGAAGACCCATTTCCCAAGCATTTCACCCTAAATAAGCCGAGCACCAGACCAGGGGAAAGCTTGTACCCATTGTATCACCGGTGGGTACACGGCGGCACTGGGCATCGAACCCCGCATCTCCCGCATGCGAGGCGGATGCTCAATCACTTGGCCACCGCTGCCGTTTGAAGCTATATTTCAGCTGAATGTTTTCTGAGGATACAAGTGCCGCTAACACCTTTTTGATATCGGCAAGGTTAATATCGGCTAGAAGGAACAAGAAGTATTGGAGAGAGAGAGAGAGAGAGAGAGAGAGAGAGAGAGGGGGGGGGAAACAGCAACAAACGCGTCAATACGGTAGTCGCCTTCTTTCACGTTTTTGGCTTCAGCCGGAGACGCGAGTGAGAGGAGGCCAATCGGCGTGGAGTGCACGGCGGGGAGGCTCCTTATGTTTTCTTTTTAAGCCGCCCTGTCACTTCTCTGACTGCTTTCTTTTCGTTTATTTTTTTCCTCGTTCTATCTCAGTTGCATGAATCTAAGCGGGGTTCAGCTCTGGGGCTCCACACCGCGACCTTCTGGGCAGCCTCCTTTCCCCCTGCCGTGCAGCAGGGAGGAGAGAATGCATAAATGATGAACGCAAGGCGTGCAGGGGTCACGGCGAGGTCATCTGTTTCAAAAAGCAACGGGCACCCCTCCTTTTTCAATCACTTTTACTTCTTTCTATTTGTGGCTCCTGTTTATCGGCTTCCTTTGGTGGCATTGTCGGCGGGGACGCAACGTTGTCACTGGGTTCGTTCAGCGGCCCCGGGAAGCGATTCCTGGCATTCAGATAGCAGCCGTCTGCCTTTATTTACGCATGCCGCTTTCCTGTTCGATGACACGAGTGTCTATACGCTGCTTCTGTCGACAAGAAGGAAAAATAAAAAAGTTTTCTTCATTTCCGGCTCCTGTACCTTTCCAACATGTGAGTTTTTGGCAGTGTTTAGATTGCAGCAGAGTTAAGATTCTGTCCGAAATTCTTTCGTCCGATCGCACAGCAGAACACTCTGCAGATTTTACAGGTATTAGGTTTTTGATAAGTCAGGCTGTCCACAGTTGCAACTCTTGTTCTTTCTATTCGTTTCAGTACATTCAGTACAGTGCGACGTGCCTTGCGTCTCTCTACGCCTTACAGAATGGCCACAGCAGTAGCGAAGGCGGATGCATGCTAAGCGTGGTAATCGGAAATGAATTGAGGGAATTGGGCGCGTCTAGACAGTAAGTGTTTCGGATTAGTTAATCTGTTTGTGTGGCTTCTTAAATTCTTCTTTCTACTCATTTCGCAGATAGCGATAGGTGCAGTTCTTTTGCAAAATCCTGACTGCAAGCAAGTTAAAGAAACCACTGCGGTTTGGAGGACGGCAGCTGTTATGGGAGGGAAGGTGACAGCTGCGCATGGAATCTGCGGGAGGTGCACGGATATCGACACCAACGGTGCCGCCGCCGACGTGATTACGCCGAACATGCCAAATACAGAGAGAGAGGGAGAGAGATAAAATAAACTTTATTAATATAAAATAATTACACGGGTGGTTCACCAAGGTCCGAGATACCATTGGCGGATACGGCCAGGCCTGACCGATGAGCTGGCACTCAGCCATGCCATACACAGGCATCGCTATAAAAGGGGCCACTGCATAATACTCAGGTCAGCGCTCCCACTCGCATTTTAGTATATACTGGCTCATACACGGTCTGTTTGAGGAATCTGCTGGAGCCTTTTCGCTCCAAAATTTGTTGAAATAGCGTGGCCTCCCCGCTAGTGTAGGAGAGGACTAATGTGGATCACTCAGAGAGGCCTTTGTCTTAAGTTGGACTGATGCCGATCCACAAGAGATTATCAGCAGCCAGTTGATTATCATCATCACTTAGTCATCATGACCAGGTTGTGTGTCTGACGATGGATTGGCTGCTGGTAATAATGGGGAAGGCGATTCTAGCACGCAATGTTTAGTTATCGTCACACCGAGCACCCAATTTCGTTTCCCTTAGTAACCACACAGAGAAAACGGACGACCAAAAGCTTGACTGCGGTCGCAGCAAGTAGTAGTAAGTGGTTTTTTATTAAAATAATAATAAAAAGGAAGGAAAAGGTTTTTGCTATCCCCGGCATCTGGCATAGATACTGAAGCACCTGAGCTGGGGCAGCGGAAATAAAGGATAGCAGGCAGAATGGAGAAATTAAATGAAAGAGGTGAGTGGGCACGAAGAGAGGATAGGGGGAGAACTAGTAAACACAAACTATTTACACAACAAGAAATGTGTCCAGGTTGCGACGCACTCGAAGTACTCGCTTCGCAGAAAGCACTTGACCCGAGAATGTACATTTGTCCGAGGAGTGCTTTCTCACGCGAAGCCCAGAATCCATAGCGCCGAGACCCTTTGCGAAGCAGGCATAGTTCGCAAAGGAGACCGCGTCATTCCAAAAGCACGCCCGGAGTAGAGAACGCGAACGGTAATGATCTGTCGCGGCGAGCCCAGAACTGCCGTTTCCGTACGGTGACGAGACAATCGTATCGTGCTCCGAGCGTTTCGTGGCATTGTTTGTTCGCTGCAGTGTGTACTCGTGCTGACCCTGCCCGTCATGCCCTTGAAACGATGACATTCTTGCGCGTTTCCTGCTTCGCTACGGTTGAACTGCGCGGTTGCTTTGGCTACTCGCTATTCGTGGCCTCATTGGGTTCTCTTTTTCCGCATTTTTTTTCCCTGTTTTCGGGGTGCCATTTGTGCAGCTCTAACCGCCCTACATGCTTCTGCGCCTGTGAGGAAGCGAGGCATGTCCTTGCATATTGCTCAAACTTTCTGGTGCGAGAGAGCACTGGCATGCTTGCGGGCTGCGCAGCGCAGTACTGTTTAGACTCCTGTGACGTAAAGCTTCCTGTAGAGCCTTTCAAATCTATAACTCGATTAGAGACGTTTAGTTATGTATGTGTCTTTGTGTCTGCTCCGAGAAATCGTTGTTATTCACTTGCAAAAATTTCATTAGACAGTCTATAGACTGTCCTTAGATGTCTGTCGATAAAGTCTATACATTTTCTATCGACAAAACCTAGAGAACAGTCCCTAGGCAATACAAATCCTTTAACAGTATATAAATAATCTACAGACATATGGCCTGTAGAACTATATGACCTGTAGATATATGGTAGAAAATATATGGCCTGTGGAAGATATATGGCCATACATTTTAAGGCGATAGCTTTTAATGGCTCATACTTGCGTCCGTCCGTTACATTTTAGGTCACGGGACCTTGTCCGTCCGTTACATTTTAGGTCATGTGATTTTGTCCGCCCGTTACACACTAGGGCAGGTGACCTTCTCACGTGATCACAATGTCCAAACTAGACTGCGAGCAAACTGGCCACTGTGACGGGTGGTGTGATCCGCCGCCAAGCAACAACTGCGCATGCGCAGCGCGACGTCACCACTTAAATTCAAATCAGTGCAATGAGTCGCAAACGGCTTTCGCCTTCCTCCAGTTAATAGATATATAATTGCCTCTAAAGAATTTTAGTTAGACGTTTGTCTATACACAGTCTATAGACTATGAATAAACAAAAAGAAAGGTGCATATGAAAGCAATAGAGTCTATAAGAAGTCTATAGACTGTATATATGCTATTTTTGTAAGGGTTCTGCTATCCGGTTAATGAAAGAAGCCACGTTTCATTTGTAGTTCAATTGGGATTCTTCAGAGAAGCGAGGAAATGGTGACCACGAAAATAATTTCCAAGATCTCGAGCGCTGCGCTTTTGTGCGGCCGCGTCTTGGAACGCAGGTCGCTGCCTTGGCATCTGTACAGAGCGGCCCTTCTATAGCGCTGGGAAACCTTGGCAGTATGCGATTCAGTGAGAATGTCTCTGTATAAGAGCTCAGCATTCGTGCTCTGTCAGGGTTGACGACACTTCGCGTCGATCCCAAGAAGCAAGGCGCCCAGCGTTGCGCTGTCCTCGAGCAACGGTTGCCTTAAGAGGAAACTTGGCTCGGGGCTCTGCGGATAGGGGTTGCTTGCCGGAGGCTATTGCATGCCGAGGCTCGCATGGAGTTGCGGTGATGGGAAGCTGAAGGAAGGAATCCTCATAAAGAAATGGTCTGTGGACAATCAGTAGACTTCTTATAGACTCTATTGTCTTCCTATAGATATTTTTTGACTATCATATCCTACGGACTGTCTATGGACAGGTCTATAAAAGTGTGTGGCCATAAATCTATAGATTGTCTATAGACTGTCTATAGGATTTTTATTGCCTATAGACTGTTCTCATGGTTGTCTATAGAAAGTCTATAGACTATGCAGACAGAAGTCTTTGGACAGTCTATAAACTGTCTAAAGATATTTTTGTAAAGGAAAAGTGGTTTCAGGCCCAGCTTTTCTGATGTACCAATGTTGGGAACTGATGTCACTAACACATCTATCGAATTCACGGAGTCGAACGGACGCGGCATGTCCCATCACTCAGTACAACGTTGCCTGAACAAAACATTCTATGAGTAGCACGCTAATGAAGTTAAGTACGAACCAACTATGCTCATTTGCAGCTTTACTTAAGATTTATACTTAAAACAGTACGTTTTGTTTTGTTTTTTCCTCCGGCCATTTGAACCAGCAGAACTGCGTATCCACAAACGAACGTGATTGTGTGGAAGATAGTACACTTCTTCACGACTGTTTCGCTGAGCGCATGCATGAAACCATTTGCACTTGCCGGCAAGCTCTAGCCCCGGAAAACAGCTATCGACAATGGAACCTCGATTAGTAAGGAACAGACTACCTGCTATAGTTGTTCGCACAAGATCCGAAATTGCCGAAAAGTCTAGTCAGAAACTGGAAGACGGGAAGCCGAGGCTAGTGTTCCTGGCTGTGACCAGGTTAATGTGCCAGCACGCTTCCAGGATATATAATGATCACGAAATTCAGATTTCAGACGCGTACTTCCAGACTGGAATTAGTTATGTGGCTGTTCGGCGTGGCGTTTGTCAAAAAGGGCGTCCAGAACTCTGCACGAAGCTTAAGTTCCACCGTAATCGTTTCCATCATCACCAGACGCAGTATGTCCACTTTGGGACAAATGACCTGTCATGTTTTCCAAATGTACCTACCCTGCGCCACCAGAGGCCATCCCATCCCAGATTCTGAGCATCACCTGTGCCTTTTTCACCCTGCAGTACATTTCTATTGCTTTGGGAGCATCTCTGCCGTTCTAAGGGGGGAGTGATTTTCTCTTGCGGTCTTTGCATTTCCTGGCTAAGGCTATTCCTAGCTCCTACTTTCATTTAGGTTATCATTACGTCGCCTTTTTTTCTGTTTTAATGCGTTTCAAACCATAATAATGTTTTAAGACGAAAGCCTTTCTTGGCTCATGAGTGGCGTGGACTGAAGTTGTACACGGATGTTGTGGACGGAAGTTGTTCGCGCGAACTGTCAATCATAAGTTGTGTGGCAAATAAAACAAAAAAATGCGATGTTTCATTAAGCAGTAGTTTATAGGCAACGTATATCTAATCAAATAGAAAAGCAAAATAAGAAATAAACACGGAATAAAATGAATAGAAATAAAAGAAAAGCAAAAAGAAACGCAAAATTGCAGAAAAAAAAATGGAGTGGGAAAGAGAGGAAAGGGAAAGGCTTTCGCATTTCCGCTGATAAGCAGACTTAAGTGTAATCCTGTAATTTTTATTTTAATTCCCTTCCTGCCTTTACTCTTATGCGCACAAACATTTCTCAGCCATGAGTAATGAGATAGCTCAACGTCGTTTGAATTCTTTGTGCAATGCGTCGGTCCGCTCCTCCGTTTCTGCGGAGACCTCCCACGAGCTTCACGCAGTGGGAGAGACGCGAGACCGAGGCGCATCAAATTTGACGGCCGCGCGACAACGCGAGTATGGAACACGGCAGCCGAATCGGGCTGAAGGCTGACTCGGGGTCGTCGCTTCTTGGAAAGGAAAACGCGCCAAGCCTGCATGCGCTGTCGTAAGGACTCGGTGTACGCAAGGCGCAAATGGACGCTTGGAGCAACGAAACGCGATGTGTCCGCGCGCAAGCGAGCGTTGCCATGAAGCTCGAGAGACAAAGCGGTCTTGGTGTGACAGAGAATCTTCGAACCCTCCGCAGCGGCACCTAGGTACACCTTCTCTGTCCACACCTCCTTGAGAACGCAGGAATAGGGTTCGGCTGTAATAGCACCACTTCCTGTATAGGGCCGAATGTGACGCCGTCCGTCCGTCAACTTCCAAATCTCCGGTTCCCCTCTTTGAAACCAGCTGAGAAGTGCAGCCTTTCTACCAGCACCTCTAAAGCGCTCTTTTCGTTTTATGTGTCTACCAACGTACGAATTTCCTGCTGTCGTCATTCGCTCACATGTGGAGCAGCGTAATAAACAGTACTGGACTGGGATGGACAACACAGGAGCTTTATCTCATTGCTCCCCAGTTTTTCGCCTTTGAAAAACATGAGCACTACCTTCGCATGCCATTTCAAATGCTCTATACCAGAACGATCACGACCGCAGCAGAGCTTCCTGCAATTCCCATAGCACGGTTACTCACGCGTAGAAACTGTTAACATAGCAGAACGAGTGTTAATGATTGTCACTCATTAGTGTGCCGTTGGGCATGGATGGCGATATCCCGCCGCTGGCACCTTGAGTAAAGTTGTGCAAGTCGGTGCCGTTTAACCGTTTAACGTATTGGTACTCCCGCCTTTACTATACATAGGACACGAACACTGAGATTAAATAAGTTTAGCGGGATTGGATTACGGGTATTTGGTTAGGTAATGAATTTCTTACATAACTGTATTAAATAACCTACATAGCTCAAAAGAAAGTCGAACGGGAGACTATTGTAAACGCAAATCCAGTAGGTCGCGTAGCTATGCGGCCATTGCCATCCGAGAGAGCTCTGTGTGAGAAGCTTCTTCTTCTATTGTCTCCATGCCTGTGAACCTCGGTGGCTGTATGCGTCCACGTGCCCTTGAGCTGTGATGATAGATGCGTCTCGGGGTGACGATTAAGGCCCGAGCCGACGCGGGTGTTAGAGCGAAGCGCAAGGTTGCTGCCTCGGGAGCGACTTGCAATTCAGCGTAACGGTGGTTCATTGTCCTGAATGTAGACCACGTTGTGTTGATACGCGGCGAAGCGTTCGGCATTCAATGGCCTTAATACTCCCGGCATTGATTTCTTTAAACCTCAATTACGCGCCCAAGGCTGGGAGTAACGTTCACTCGCCATGGAGTACTTCACGTCGCAATTACTGCCGTTGCGGCGTGTCGCTGTATGACAAATTGAGTTACGTGGTTTGGACATTGCGATGAAGGTCGCGTACGCTGTTGCTTGTTTTAGGTGGATGGGAATGTCATTTATTTATTTTATTAGTTAGTTATTTGTTTTTTTGTTCTCTTCTTTATTAGAGGCATCTGCAGTGCCACTGAGGCGTTATAATAGTTAGATTAACTACGCGCAATATGACATAAAGAAAAGATATTGGGATCGAGGCAGCAACGTAAAAAATAAAAGGAAAAGTTTAATAATAATAATTGGTTTTTGGGGAAAGGAAATGGCGCAGTATCTGTCTCATATATCGTTGGACACCTGAACCGCGCCGTAAGGGAAGGGATAAAGGAGGGGGTGAAAGAAGAAAGGATAATAGGTTTCGTAGTGGAGGGCTCCGGAATAATTTTGACCACCTGGGGATCTTTAACGTGCACTGACATCGCACAGCACACGGGTGCCTTAGCGTTTTTCCTCTATAAAAACGCAGCCGCCGCGGTCGGGTTCGAACCCGGGAACTCCGGATCAGTAGTCGAGCGCCCTAACCACTGAGCCACCGCGGCTGGTAAGGAAAAGTTTACAATTCATTATCAACAATAACATATATTTCTTTAGAGCACAGGTAAGAATATGATAGCACAGGTGGAAATCGGTGCTTTCACATTGAGCAAGGATCGAAAGTTAAATTGTGGGTGTTGTTCCACAATGTCGACCCTCGATGGAGACGGGGTTCGACGTTGCACGACGTTCCTGAAGGGAATGAGTAGGTGTTTTGCTACGTCCAATGTATAAAACAGTTTATTTGCACGTAATTAACAAATGATCCAGGGCGGTCGCTATCATTCAGAACGATCAGGAATGTTAGGCAAGAGCTCGCTGCTCATGAAACACTGTCAGCCTGAGAGACGTAACTAGCGCTAAGCGTAATGGTTCTTCATTCTTCATACCGGGACCAGCGCCAAGCTTGAATAATTGGTTTTTTGGGGAAAGGAAATGGCGCAGTATCTGTCTCATATATCGTTGGACACCTGAACCACGCCGTAAGGGAAGGGATAAGGGAGGGAGTGAAAGAAGAAAGGAAGAAGGAGGTGCCGTAGTGGAGGGCTCCGGAATAATTTCGACCACCTGGTTGTCTTTGACGTGAACTGACATAGCACAGCACACGGGCGCCTCAGCGTTTTTCCTCCATAAAAACGCAGCCGCCGCGGTAGGGTTCGAACCCGGGTACTGCGGATCAGTAGTCGAGCGCCCTAACCACTGAGCCACCGCGGCGGGTATAGCGCAAAGCTTGACCTGCTCCGCTTTCTCCGCCATCCTCCACCAATCAAGTTGGGCCTCTCTTTTGGCGCCAGAAAGACTCCTTTTCCTTTTAAATTGAACGGACTAAAGACACAGAGGGGGGGGGGGGGGGGAGGTAATAATATTAATAATTGGTTTTTGGGGAAAGGAAATGGCGCAGTATCTGTCTCATATATCGTTGGACACCTGAACCGCGCCGTAAGAGAAAGGGATAAAGGAGGGAGTGAAAGAAGAAAGGAAGAAAGAGGTGCAGTAGTGGAGGGCTCCGGAATAATTTCGACCACCTGGTTGTCTTTGACGTGTACTGACATCGCACAGCACACGGGTGCCTTAGCGTTTTTCCTCCATAAAAACGCAGCCGCCGCGGTAGGGTTCGAACCCGGGAACTCCGGATCAGTAGTCGAGCGCCCTAACCACAGAGCCACCGCGGCGGGTATAGCGCAAAGCTTGACCTGCTCCGCTTTCTCCGCCATCCTCCACCAATCAAGTTGGGCCTCTCTTTTGGCGCCAAAAAGACTCCTTTTCCTTTTAAATTGAACGAACTAAAGACACAGAAGGGGGGGGGGGGGAGGTAAGAATATTAATAACTGGTTTTTGGGGAAAGGAAATGGCGCAGTATCTGTCTCATATATCGTTGGACACCTGAACCGCGCCGTAAGAGAAAGGAATAAAGGAGGGAGTGAAAGAAGAAAGGAAGAAAGAGGTGCAGTAGTGGAGGGCTCCGGAATAATTTCGACCACCTGGTTGTCTTTGACGTGAACTGACATAGCACAGCACACGTGCGCCTTAGCGTTTCGCCTCAATCGAAACGCAGCCGCAGCGGTCGGGTTCGAACCCAGGAACTCCGGATCAGTAACCGAGCGCCCTAACCACTGAGCCACCGCGGCGGGTCAGGGGGGGAGGTACAAGATTGTTTACACGCGAGCGCCGCCTTCCTTCCGCGAAGCCGTTACGCATTTCCGCTCATGGTTACTGCACACTGCACAAGCACACAAAAACGCATCGACAAAAGAAACAATGCGAACACGAAGCGGGTGGCGCGCACAGCTGTGACGCGGTCCCCTTTTCATGTCCGTCTTTGGGGCATCTGTCTTTCGTCGCGCGGTGGGCCGTCGAACTGCTACAGTTCACGCCCCTCTCCAAGCCCGAGGTGTCTGCGTGTCCGCTCCGCCTTGCCGGAAGTAAGCGACCTTGCAAAGCCTTGGCTTTTCGCAGTCGACTAACAGCCGTTCCCGCAGTTCACAGCGTTAGCTTCCAAACAAACTCATTCGAACGGCGCCGATGTGGGGTCTGCAGGACCAGCCCCAAGAAAGTATATAGAGGAAAGCACTGAGCTAAGGGCGTCCGGGTGTGGGAAACTGAATGGCCCTCTGCACAATGGCCCATCAACTTTAAATCCGCCTACGCCAACCGCGGCAACATGAAATTGTTCACATCATCTACCTTCCCGACGCTGAGGCTCAATTATCTACATTTTCCTTGCCCTGCAATCCATTTGGTTGCCCAAGAGGAGCGATCGGTACCGCTTTACGAGATCGGCAAAAGTTCATTTCTTTTTCAGTGCGAAAGCAGTCATACGCTCACCGGCACCGACCAACAATTTTGTCATCTTTGAATCTCTGGATCTTGTGATGTTTGGGGATCCGGAGTTCCCGGGTTCGAACCCGACCGCGGCGGCTGCGTTTTTATGGAGGAAAAACGCTAAGGCGCCCGTGTGCTGTGCGATGTCAGTGCACGTTTAAGATCCCCAGGTGGTCGAAATTATTCCGGAGCCCTCCACTACGGCACCTAATTCTTCCTTTCTTCTTTCACTCCCTCTCGTATCCTTTCCCTTACGGCGCGGTTCAGGTGTCCAACGATATATGAGACAGATACTGCGCCATTTCCTTTCCCCAAAAAAAACAATTATTATTATTATTATTATTATTATTATTAATCTTTGGGTCTTGTGCCGTTGCATGGCAACCGCGAAGCCAGGTTAGGATGTTAAAAGAGAATGTCAACATCCACGGCTGGTAATCGAACCCGCGGCGGTGAACTAGCAAACCAAGACCATGAGTCAGTCAGGCTAAGCACACGCTTGCGCACGTCTACTCACCTTAACTACGTTAAACTTTACTAATTTTTCTTGATTTCCACAGCTATACATGTCAACTGGAGGGCATTCTCTAATCCGAATTGTTGCACAACGTTGCTGCATGGTTGCTACACGTAGTTATTTTATATATGTATCGTGGTGATCGGCAATGGTGGTTTTGGTTGATGTTCCGGAAGATTCCTTGGCTCGGCAACACGCTGTGACCAGCTGAGAGACGGCAGTTTCTTAAGACTGTACATGTTTATTTTCCAGTTATTTACGACGTGGTCGTCAAGTGCGACCAGTAAAAGATACTCATCTCAACTTCAGAAGTTTACAACAACAGAACCGAGGAATAAAACCACAGCCTGCACCAACCTATAGGTATCTCTGCCTCCCGCTGGAGTCAACAGCAAACGGAATACCCGTCTCCCTCCTTCCGCCAACCTAACTTCCTGAGCTGTCATTCAGGTGCACACATTCCGTCCTATTTAGCGCCTATTTCTCGGTTCTAGCCAATCACTGCTCTTCCCACCATTTTCCACAAGAATGGCACACAATACACACTTTCTCGGAAACTGTGTGACACCGTCGCTTGAAGAAGCCATTTAACTGACTCCCGACAGCGAGACTGGGCGCGTGGGACACGCGGACTGCCCGCAGAGCGGGGCCATCCAGGTGCCCCTCGTTGCCATCCCAGTTTTTACTTTTCTATGAAACACTTAGGGGAGTACGTAGGTTTCCCAACCTGCTCTAACTTAACATGCACTACCTTTCATAACATGCTGCACTGTGGTGGGATGAGTGCATTTTACAAGCTCGATTTCATTTTTCGTTTTTCTGTTCGTTCTCTGTTTTTTTTAATGTTCTCGCATTTGTGAACGAAAGTATTCATCATTCTTAAATTATTGTTTTGTGCGAATTTCATAATAGTTATCTCCGCTATACATGAATCTAGCGTCTCCTACAACGTTTCGCAATGGTTAAAAATCGCAAAATGATGCCCTGTGGGCAGGAGCAAGAATCTAATGGACTTCAATCAAATATCTCGTCACTGAAAAGTATAGTCAAGGCTGAGAGCGGGAACACCGGTGGGCTGGCGGCTGTTAAGTCTTACAAGTATGCCTGAGAAATCTGCTGGCATTTTTGTTCTCCTTGCAAACTCATGGATTTAAAATGCACGGTTCACGAAAGCACTGTGACATTGCTAATTGGTCGTCTTGTTAGGACATCCAGGTCTTCAGATTGCAACGAACCAAAAGTTCAAAATTTATGCACCCAAGTACAGAACGCAGCACAAAGCAGTACGACGCACAACAGCTCCCATTTAACCCATAGGGACGCTCACCCCATTAAAAGCATCAGGACTAGATTAATGACAACAGGATTACGGCTAGAACCACTGTGGAGACGAGCCACTTTAGACCGGCGTCGCGCAAAATTGGTTCCGCATCCTCAACTTCCGGCAACTGAACCCGAGTCTCACGGTGCCAAAAAAAAAAGGAAATACAACAAAACATAGTGAAAGAAAACTTGGGATATCTTATGATGGCGTTTACTTTTCTCGTCAACAAAGAAGAAGCACACAGCATAGTTTGCACATGCGCGAAATTCGTCCCCCATGCGAAGCGCTCGAGGGGAAGGGGGGGGGGGGGTGTTTACAGCGGCGCTTGCGGCGCGGCTGAATGGGTCTCCCCCTCCTCCTCCTCCTCCTCCTCCCCTTCCCGAGCGTAGCCCGCTTTCTTCCGCTGCTCCCTCGTCGTCGATGTGCGACGCCACTCGGCGCAGTGCCCCGCGTCGTGAGCGTGTTGTCGTTGCCGTTCTCGGACTGGGAGGAGCTGCAACGACCGCGGCACAAACGCGGCCATTGTGGCACAACGTCGTGACGACCGCGTCACCTCGGGAGGTCGAGGGAACCTGGGCGGCTTCTCGACAGATCGGGACCGACCGTGGCCGTTCGGCAAAACTGGACCGGCGACAGACCGCGCTGACATCCTGCAACATCCCGGCATAGATCGGGCCCGCCAAGTGTTCCCAACAGGAGGTGGTCGACGAGTCGCCGAGCGTTGCGGATGCGTTGCAGTTGTGATGGTGATTTCGTGCGGTGTACCGAGTCGCGAGTGTCTCTGGCAGCGTGACGTGTCTTGCGGGACCAACTAACGAACGGTATAGGGAGATCCTCTCTGTGCCTTCTGTGGTGGTTGGAGTAGTGTGCCCTGTGGTTTTCGTGGTACGATGTCATTAGTCAGTGGGAGTAGCGAGTGTCTGGACGCGGGATTCGCACCTCTGTCTGGACAACTTGGAGTTGTTTTAGAGCATCGGACTTGACTGGTACGTATGGGTCGCGTGCTTTTCGTGGTCTGTTCGCGCAAATATTGCTGGGCAGAGAACTTTGTCCGTTTCCTTGGCGCTGTCCTGAATCATTACTCGACGCATCGGTACCTTAGCAGTAATTTTGCTTGTTCAGTTGATGAATGGGTTTGGGTACGAAAGAAATCGCGCGGACATAAAAGATAAAAAACAAGAGAAGGGGCTGACGGAACATGCGCACATCCCTTCAGCATCGTCTCGTGTGTTCTGTCCGCTGTTGGCGCAATTTGTTCCTAATCAACGCACCGTTGCATTTAAAGGCTCCCATTTAAATGAATAGCGGTGCCAGTGTCAGCTGGCGTACATCAAGGAACTGCAGAAAACGAAACTAACGCGTTGTAGAGGAAGGGAACAAAGTGGAAAAATGTCGAAAGCTTATTATCACGCAAGCTGAGCTAACGAAGCACTGTGTGCCCATTTGTGCCGAGAATAGGCGGGTGCAGAGAGATTGGGGGGAAGCTGGTTATGTGCACGTTGTTTCTGCTCGTTCTATTTATCATTTATACAGCTGAGCTCATGGAGAGCATTGGCGAGACTTTGTTTCTCGCTGTATTAACTGATGCTATGGCATTGATGGGACGACACTAATTCATTTCCATAAACGTTCCTAGCCCAAGACCACGATGTCAAAAAAAAAATATTCTTACACCATGCCCAAGACTAAGCAGCTCGGCTAAATAACGTTCTGCGCCACACTCCTTACCGCATCTCTAAGCCTCTTATTCGGCGCCGCATTACTCCATGTTTTCCTATCGTGAGCGCAACATTTCTTTTGCATTACTTGTGATGACAACTTCATCACTTGTGAAAGTTCGCTGAATGCTGATTAAGATGCTCCTTGGCCTTGCAAACGTGGTCATTTTTGTAAGCAGTGACTTCTCCATTACTGACAGCGGCTTTTAATTTCGGCCTTTGTCTTGTACGTCTAACGAATCCACTCCTCTCTTCGATGACTTCCAGTGGCTTCCAATGCGTGAAAGTTAATTTTGGGAAGTTGCGTACGTTATGAGTACATTTGGTTCACACGTATCTCCCAGATGGTAGCTGACTTAACCAGCGTATCCTTCACGTAACCGTACTTCTCAGTTCGCCCACATCTCTGCCCGCACCTTCAAGGAGATTCGGAAAAGCCACCAGCTCGATCCCAACTTAGTGCCAAAGGTCACTGGAGTCCGGAAGAACGGACCGCTCGCGGGACGAGATATATCTCAGAGATAACTTGAAGTGAAGCTTTGTTGAGACTACCAGTGAAGCGAATCACGCATAAAGATCACCGCACAAAGTATATATTGAGGTGATTACTCTCAGCTCATTTGTTTCCAGGAGCTTCATCTTAAGCGGATTTTGGCATAGCCATACTTCTCCTATTTGCAGCAAAACAAGGATTTCAAAACGCGAAGAGAAACCCTGCCAAGAAACCCCGGCGAGATACTAAGATAATTACAAGCCATGAGGCTCAGTGCATGTCATGTCGTACTTACAGCTGTATAAACAGTGACGGGAGACAGGGGGCCTTAGAAGAGCGAAACAATGTTATACCCGGTTCCAGCTCCCTGGCCCTAAGTGCGGCGTTGTGCACGTGACGTGTCTCCGTGGCTGCGTTCCCGCAAACAAACCAACGCGGAATGCTGAGATGAATCATCTTTTTTCACTGCTTGAGCTCATCGCTATCGTGTCCCGTTCCAGTTAAGGGGCGCGAAACAGAAATATCCATGTTTACTAAGCGAAATGAATTGTGGACGCGATAAACAGGCGCTTCGGCTTTTGGCACCTCACATTTCATACGAGGCCGCCTGCTTTATTTGCTAGAGGCCGAGTGGATTTTACAACGTCCTATCGGAGCGGCGTGACCCTTTATCGCTGTTCCCCAATCTTTCTCTTTCTTCCGCCAGAGGACTTGCTCGTGTTCGTTTCTGTTTTTGCAACTAGCCAGTCAGCTCTTTGAAACGACCCCGCTGAAAACTCTGTACACTCGAATCACTCTGGACGTTACTAGGCTCCATCCCTGGCCAAGCCTCTCTCGCCTCTGGCAGCCTCTTTTTCGGAGCATGCGTGGCTTCGGACAATAACCGACCGGAGCGGCCCCACGCGGCCTAATTATAAGCACGGCGGAGGCCCATCAGCGATAGCGCATCTGCCGATGACGAATGGTGGACGGGAAGAAGGGGGGTGCGTAAATGATTGGTTCCGCAACCTTTTGGGCTGCATGTGCGTAGAGGCAGGCTTAAAACCGTGCAGCCTTGAGGAAGCTACGTCCAGCGATCGCTTTTCTGTACTTGGCCGTTGATCAGGCGGTCATCACGCCTTGCTTCCAGGGCACTCAGCTGTTAGTAGATGCCAGGGCCCCAGCATGAACTTTGTCGTTTGTAGGAAGGTTTCGTCGTAAACGAAGCTTGCAGCGTATTTGCACAAGCTAACGTATTACTGGTCATCAAGGAACCGGACTGCGCTGGTTAGGGCATATATTACACGTTTGTGATTTGGGATGTTGAGAAAACCGGAAACTAGGGATGCAGAAGAAGACAGGTATTTACGTTGTGAAATTTGGATTGGAAATTTTAATGGTAAACAAACCTGCAAATTGCACATGATGCCAGTCAACAAATTTCTTACCGGGCACAATATTATCGGTGAGGAGAAGACACAACTGAAGTGAAGGATGTTAATGGCAGAATTTAAGCACGAGGCATTCATAAATAATAATAAGCAAAGGGATCTCAGCGTTCTTTCTCAGGAACTCAACTTTAAAATGGGCATTTATGTTCACACGACCACCGGTCTCTGTTTTCTGTAATGCTGTTGTAAAATTCTGTGCCACATTGCTCGTCCATAAGCCGTAATCAACTCTATAACCGGTGTTCATTCCGGCAGTACAAAAGTGTGCTTCTGAATACAAAACTTCTCCTAAAAAACTTACAAATGCTTACTCCTACACGAGCTGAGAGACTGTTTCTTGGGTCAAATGAAATAAATAAGCTTTTCATTGGATACAAGTATAATAAATACACGCATATACATTATATATAGACTGATGAGCGCTGCAAGGTCAAAAGACTGTCACAAGGCACTACGTGAACGAGTTGCAAAGATAAATTACAAAATTGAGCCAACACAGAAAAACATGGTCGCCAAAACCGAAACGTTGTACAACGCAGAAATAAGAAGCATCAACACAAACAAACGCAAGAGATTGACGCGGACAAGCGCTCTTGCGTTTACTCGTGCTAGCGCTTCTCGTTTGTGTGACATGCACCAGCTAGTCCAACAAAAAGTTGTACTTGAATGCCATGCAGTGCCAATGCAAACAACAACAAGATAAACATGTCCCTTCTGGGAACAGTGACACTGGATCCCTGCTATACCTCGATACGCGGCAGCGATTACAACGACTAAACGACCTAACCGGCGTACCAACCCTAACCAAGTGCTTACGAACGGCTTCATTTGACTCAAACCGCTTCCCCATGCTGCACGCTTTTAAGAAGACAAAGCGCGCAGTGCATTTGAGTCTAATACGTGCTCGCGCCGAGCCGGCCGCCAGCGAGCATCGCCCCGTTGCGGCGCCTCTCCCCGTCTGTTGCAGGGAGCCCAGTTTACGTACCGTAGAGAGGGCCGGGGGGGGGGGGGGGGGGGGGGGGGGTGCTCTTTCGCCCGCTCTTTCTCGCGCCTTCCACGTGCGATGCCCGACGACGCGCGCTGAAGCGCGTCCGTGTAAAACGGTGCTCGCGCACGTCTGGCGCGCTTGTTTGTTGAGCGTCCTGCATGGGGGAGGACTCATCGCGCAGCAGATGTTGCGGCTAAGAACTCTCGCTCAGCGATTGGCCATGGCTAGGCCCTGCACTACTAGAGAGGCGAAGGTCCCGAGAGGCGCAGGTCCCGAGACGGCGTGCAGCTGAGTATGGCTGGCCGACGTTGCATTTTGATGCGCGCTTTTGATGCGATAGCGTTAGAGTTTGTCGTCACACCAATATACCTTCGATGTCTGCTGTCAGGAAATTCGCTGATTGGTCGAGGGAGATCACGGGACCCCTTGCGACTACACCACAGCCTGCCAAGTGTCGCAGGTGGAAATTAAATAATGACTAATCGAGAGAGGTCACGTGGCCACAGCTTTGTGAGCGGCCTGCCCGCCGTGGCAGGAGGAACTTAAATTATTTATTGGTCGAGAGAGGTCACGTGACCCTGTGCCATCATCGCAACCTGGCCGCTGGCTTGTGAGCAACCTAGTTTCTAGAAAACAACCTAGAAATTATTGATTGGCCGAGAGAGGTCACGTGGCCTTCTGAAGTCATCACAACCTGTCCACTTGGTTGTAAGCAACCTAGTTTCCAGACCGCAATCTAAATAGAGAATCGGAATCAAAAATAAGAAAACAATCCACACGGAATGTTTACTTCTTTGGAAGCAGTGCGAAAGCACGGATTTGTGCTACGTACGTAGAAGACGACGATAAGCGGGCAGGGCCGCGGGACGGAGCAGATGGATGTTGAGGGAGACGACGCTCTGCAACGCACATCGCGAGAGAGAGACAGAGAGAGAGATCAAACCTTTATTGAGCAAATAGAGAGGCTCAGCCGGCGCAGTACGTGAATGCCGACACTTCCTTGCTCCGCGTCCCTAGTCCGGGGTGCCGCAAGATCCCGCCGCCTCGCGAGCTCGGCGTGGTGCAGTAACACGAGGCGTGCTCGGCAGCGGCGATGGCTAGTGGTCTGGCGCAACGGCCTTTGAACCTAATCTGTTCGCGTCGCATGGGGTTCCACTCCCTGACTTGGATATTGATGTGATTGGCTCTGAACTAATGCACGTACATCGGCAAGAGGCGATTCTGCTGGGCTCTGAACCTCCGGATTATTGCTTTCGCGTCAAAAATGTGGTAGCCGCAAATGTTGGCACTGTGCCAGCATAGCGGATGCCTGCTACTGGCTGCAGCTGCCAGTACGAATAACGCGGTTGATGGACCGACAGTTACAAAGAAACTGACGCAAACACGCACAGGAGTTGCAACAAATGTCACATCCAATGATACCGCATTCCACTCTTAGGGTAATTGGAGCTTCTACATTGTTTTTTGCACATAGTGCCTTAAAGTTGGAGCGCGATTTTCTGCCAGCGGCGATCTGTTTTTGAGCTACTGCATGATAGTGACATACAGTGGTATGGTAGAAGTTAATAACAATAATAATAATAATAATAATAATAATAATAATAATAATAATAATAATAATAATAATAATAATAATAATAATAATAATAATAATAATTGGTTTTTGGGAAAGGAAATGGCGCAGTATCTTTCTCATATATCGTTGGACACCTGAACCGCGCCGTACGGGAACGGATTAAGGAGGGAGTGAAAGATGAAAGGAAGAGAGACGTGCCGTAGTGGAGGGCTCAGGAAAAAGTTCGACCACCGGGGGATCTTTAACGTGCACTGACATCGCACAGCACACGGGCTCCTTTAGCATTTTGCCTCCATAAAAACGCAGCCGCCGCGGTCGGGTTCGAACCCGGGAACTCCGGATCAGTAGCCGAGCGCCCTCACCACTGAGCCACCGCGGCGGGTACATCCGGCTGGCTTTCGCGTTTGCTGAGAGGTCTGTCATTTACTTACTCGAATGAAAGTTCTTGTCGCTGCTGATACTGTTTTCATTGGTCGGTCGTTGGTGACGCGCTTTGGGACTGCTTCTCGAGGCCGGTGTTACTTTACAGCCAAAAGAGCTACGTGCGGGCTGTAATCCGCTGCACTACCGGCCATTAGCTCTATCCAACGAGACAGGGGCCAAGAAGCTACTTGTCTGTTTCATTTCTCGCGAGGGAACCACCGAAAATTTTCTTCTCAAGATAAACTCGACAAAGCCTCGCTAATCTCTATTCACGCTAATGCTAAATATTTACTCCATGTAAATTTATTACGGAAGGGAAAACTCACTGCATAAACAATTAACCTGCAAACAGTGCGGAAGTACGCGGCGAAGCTGCATATATTAAAGGCCAAAACCACTTTTTGCGCCAAACACTAGCCAAGCAAAGTACTAAGTCAGCACTTCCCAGCATTCCAAAGGTGGATGAAGCGCTTTCAAGAACCTCTCACAAATAATGGCGTCTTTTTTTCTCTCGCTAGGTGATTTTCATAACCTGTAATTCCTAAGACCAAAACCTGTGCGGGGACCGCTGACGGTGGCGCAGAGAGGGGCACGTGCCATCGAGGAGACGTACTATGTCAAGTCACCACTCGCTGTGTGTGTGGGCCGGTGCACAGTTCGTATACCGGTTCGCATCCTCGGACAGCTGCTCACTGGTGGATTGGAAACACAGGTGGCAGAAACGCTTTCAACAGCTTTACGAAGCTAGAACCGCCTGTTCCCGGCCAGAACAATTTGCACTGTAATGTCTATGTCATGATTAATATGATCGCCGCGGTGGCATAATGCCTATAGGGCCGGGTACTGAATTGAATGTCGCGAGATCGAATCCCGGTTTGCAGCAGGCGCATATAAATGCAGGCGAGAGGTTAACAACACGTCTTTGTGCTGTGTAATGTCAGGGTACGGAAGGGTGGTAAAGTAAATGCGAGCCTTTCCATGCCGACGCGTTCGGATGGGCCATTGCATCAATGGGACGTTAAACCCTACATACCATACCATAATGGCTGTGACCAGCTGATTGAAAATTAAAAAAAAACGGTTGGTCACTAAAGAGCAGGTCCATAAAATGAAAAGTGCGTTGTGTCGACCTCTTTTCTGTTGTCGTGATGAAAAAGTTTCTAATCGCCACAGCGCCAGTGAACGCCACGCTTGCGACCTGCAGAAAATGCGTTCGCTAAGGCTAAATTATCTTTTTCTACGCCAGCAATCTCTCCAAAGAAAAGATAATCGCATCAATTTTGTTATGCCAAAATATTTCCTGCCCTTATCCTGAAATACGCATCGTTATCATAAAGGCCGTATCGTGTCCTTTGCAGGACGAAAACAACACCGAGAATTCTCGCTGTCCTCCATGATCGTCAGGTTCTCGTTCCTTTTGTAATTTCCTGTTCTGGCGCTTTCATACTAAGTCGTCTCCCACCTGTGAGAATCCTTTCCTTCGGCTCTTCATCTCTAAGCACGTCTTAATAAACACATTTAACTAGCGTAGACTCCGAGACAATGCGATCTCCAACTGACCTATAACAGGTCCCTCTTGCGCCAGTCGCGGCCGCTGCACACAACAAACTTTCTGTCGTGACCTCCTCCACTCCCCTCCGTTTATCTGTATCTCCAACTGCTTACCTACTTTTCTTGTCTACTCCGTCCGGCGGTTAATCTATTTCGGCCATTAGGTGACCTTACCAAGTCATTTATTTCAAATCAAATATAGTTTATTTCCATCACTGAGATGAAGGGTGCTGCAAGTAAAAGCTTCCCGAACGAACGGCAGCTTGACCAAAGCCCACAGCCCCCTATAACAAGGCGACAGCAAGCGAAGGAAACACACACAAAAGTACATTATTGACAGCTTCTGAAGCACACACACAAATTTACGATATTTACAACACCCGCAATGAAAATATAACCACAAGCAACACCTCGAATTGGGCTAATTGGTTCACAGAAAGAAAATAGGAAAAAGGAAACAGAATGCGCATCAGATGACAGGACCAGCGCTTGTGCTATCTCCTTATGCGCCTTCTGTGTCCTTGCTCCCTGTTGCGCCGTATTGAAGATGGGTTTCCATGTCTGTTTCTTTATTTTTCCTCATATAACCGAGGGTACACAGCCCTTGTGAATTTGAATAAAAGATAAAGATTCTGTGCCCTTTTTCCCTGTTGCGCCGTATTCAAGAGGCGTTTCCACGTCTGTTTCCCTATTTTCCCTCATATAACCGAGGACACGCAGCCCTAGTGAGTTTGATAAGAGATAAAAAAAAAAGAAATCAACTTTTATCGAATCTGCTAATTAGTTCACAGAAATAAAATGGGAAAAAGGAAACAGAATGCGCATAAGATGACAGGACCAGCGCTGGTACTGTCGTCTTATGCGCCTTCTGTGTCCTTGCTCCCTGTTGCGCCGTATTGAAGATGGGTTTCCATGTCTGTTTCTTTATTTTTCCTCATATAACCGAGGGTACACAGCCCTTGTGAATTTGAATAAAAGATAAAAATTCTGTGCCCTTTTTCCCTGTTGCGCCGTATTCAAGATGCGTTTCCATGTCTGTTTCCCTATTTTTCCTCATATAACCGAGGGCGCATAGCCCTTGTGAATTTGATAAAAGATTAAAAAAAAAATCAACTTTTATCGAAACTGCGTTTGGTCCTCATCTCCCTCTGCAACCCCAACAGGACGAGCCCCTGTGGTCCCTGGTGGCCTCACGACTCGGCCAGCTGGACCTCTGCTCACCGCTGGTGGAAGGCTGCTGTGACCTGTGCCACTCGCACGGAAGCCAGCTCCGACGGGAGGCACTGGCTATGGTGCAGTCCTTGGAACAGTGGTGTCCCGGGGTACCCCGCCAGCTGCCGCCGCTGCCAGCACAAGCTGTGCCTAGGCGCCACGCGTCGGCACACGCCGGCCGACGGGCTCCAACGCCATGGTGAGCGGTGATTACATTGTTTCACAAACGACGCTGATGTGCGCTATCAGTCTTCAAATCAAGGCAGGGTGTGCATAGATATATTCAAATTTCTTTTGCAGTCCTTGTCAGAAGTACGCAGGTCATATATTAGGTACGGACGGTGCATTTTCCTGTCTCCGCAGCAAGATCCGCTGGCACGGTCTTGCTCTCAACGAGGTGATGACGTTCTTCAAAAAAATCCACATCTGCTCCGGTTAAACCTGAAAAGGACGGCGTCTATTGAAGTATATAGGATAGGCATCTCGTACCCCGTCATTTATATTCGCTGCGTTTACCGCGGACGTCCTGTGTGCTTGGTGTCAGTTTTTTGCTGATAATCTGTGGGAAAGTAAGCTTAAGGCAGATACTTGCAATGATGAAACTAGAAAACTTACATGCTCTCTACTGCGTGGAAGTGTATTGTTGTCGCGGCAGAAAACGACTGCAGTCCCAAAACAAAGGTACAAACGATAAATTGAAATGAAAAAAAAGCAGATTAGCTTCCACCTATTCCTATTAAAATGTCAAGGGGGCATGACTGTGCCCTGTCAAATGGTGTTGGCTAGAAAAGAAGCTGAAAACACAAAATTTGTTGAAAGCAAACAACTCGGCGTCAGCGACAACAAGCATGTCCAACATTCCTGGACAAAAATTTTGAAAAAGACATGTAAGGTACTGGCATAAATACATTGAAAGTAATGGCCCATTCTGTAGCATCCTGCAGCGTCTGGCGTTGCAAAGGTATATCTCCGCGTGTCGGTGAAGATCGCAAAGCTCGCGAAAAGCATAAAAAGCTTCGCTGCAGCATAGATATTCAAATTCATTGCAGGTATTAGTCATGTGCAGTCATGAAGTTTTTTGAAGAGCACGAACATATTTGAATGAAAAAGTGGAAATGGATAATTGCTAACTGAGAGCGGTGCAGATTTACACGTTGAAAAGCACCCATATTCCACAGAATGGACCGAAATAGATTTAACGCATTTGCTGTACAGCAGTTTGCGCTATACATTGCAGGTGGCCGCACTAGTACAGCTACTATATATATATATATATATATATATATATATATATATATATATATATATATATATATATATATATATATCCAGCATTTTAGGCTACCGTTCGCAGCACATGGGATGCAGAACAAACTGCTCCTTCGTAGCACTGTACGCATGTCAATGTTTATTTTTTTATCCACTGTAGCTGTTTACATGTTATGTAAACTTTATTTTTGAAACAACGCACAGTGGAAAAAAATATTTTGTGGTCCTTACGTACCCATAGCCCATTATCATTCATGACCCAGCTATAGATATCCTTTTTTGACCGTTATCGTGCCTTTAATTGGTCGACAAGTTGTTCCGTAGAAAATGATGAGAATTGCATAAATCGGATTTGACTCCGCGCCTGGCGTATCAGCGGTAGACAGTTGGCAATTGTCAGGGTAGTATATTTTGCTATTTGTGCCACCATATTGTTATGACGTTCGTCGACAAAAAAATTTCGTGGCGAGCAGTCGTGAACATACTTTTCCAACTAAATGAATGAAGTAGTGCACATCATTGAAGAAAACCATAGCCGATAAAGAGAGCGACACATACAGCGCATTCCCATGTTGTTTTCTTTTGTCATGCTATAGAAACATGGCTGTTTATTTGGCTGCTGAAAGCAGAAAACTCACTCCGACGAAATAAGCGACTTTCAATGCTGCTTATACGTAGAGCTCCTGCTGCTACACAATTCTTGAAAAGGTTTATGTTTATGTTTATGGGGGTTTAACGTCCCAAAGCGACTCAGGCTATGAGAGACGCCGTAGTGAAGGGCTCCGGAAATTTCGACCACCTGGGGTTCTTTTACGTGCACTGACAACGCACAGCACACGGGCCTCTAGAATTTCGCCTCCATCGAAATTCGACCGCCGCGGCCGGGATCGAACCCGCGTCTTTCGGGCCTGCTGCCGAGCGCCATAGCCACTCAGCCACCGCGGCGGCCCTCTTGAAAAGGTGATTGAGTGGGAGCACATTCAATACGCCTTTGACTTCCAATGCCGCTTAGGCTGCAGAAAAGAAGCGTTTTTAAGAACGCTGAAAAAGACCGATGTTCAATATAATGTACAGTTGCATACAAAAGTAAACACAGCATGCAAATGTCTTCGTATGTTTTTCATGCATAGCCTACTTAAAATTTCAAGCAGTATTATAAGCTTGCTGGTAGTGGACGTTCGGGTGCTTTCTAGAGGAAACAATAATCTTTCTTCATTTCAAATAGGGAAGGCGTGATTGCAATTAGAACAAAATAGTGTGCTCCGTTTACTTATTTCCGCAACTCTATGTGGGTTCCGGAGAAGATATAGCAGATAAAATGGCGCAGAGCAGTTAAACCATGCAATGATCACCGTGCTAAATTTCAAACTGAGTTTTTTACAGAATCAGAAGTACTCGGGCAAAAATAAGCTGATCGTCACGTGCTCGAGCCAATTCAGTTGCATAGTGTGTAAGGGGCTGGAGGGCTCCTAGTAAGTCTGCGAGCTGTCTTTCCCGCAGCCAAAATACCCCGTATTAATAAACGAGCTGTCAGACAGACAGTAATGTGCTCACAATGAACGGAGCCTCACAACGAGATTTATACCCCACCAGCACCATCGAACGTTGAATTGAGAAAAAAAGAAAACAGTGCGAAGCAGCCTAGCCGGTTCATAGGCCAAATCGGGCCCATGCGGCAGTGAGATGGTGACGAGTTAACCAGTTAATATAACACTTTTACCAGCACTAACTCATCCTCCGGCCATTCGGGCAGTGCTTTTGTAGCTTCCGCAAGTTCGTTATATCCTCTACGAGAAGCAGAACAGCACTTTTCATAGGTGCGCCAGGGCACCGGCAACCAAGCCGTCGAAATCATAAGGCCAGAATAGGGGGCAATGGCAATCTGATCGTTCGGTCAAAGATGGTGGCCTCAAATCCTCACGGGCTTTCTCCTGACTTAATCGCACATGTACCAGCTCACGTAAGACACCACAATAGCCTTTCTACGTATGTAAATGCAACATTTCCGGCAGAGTATCTCATGTTGCTATTCGCGCAACCGTGTCAGAACATATTTAAATGCGGTGGCTCAGTGGTTAGAGCGCTCGGCTACTGATCCGGAGTACCCGGGTTCGAACCCGACCGCGGAGATCGTGTTTCGATGGAGGCGAAACGCTAAGGCACCCGTGTGCTGTGCGTTATGTCAGTGCACGTTAAAGATCCCCAGGTGGTCGAAATTATTCCGGAGCCCTCCACTACGGCACCCCTTTCTTGCTTTCTTCTTTCAGTCCCTCCTTTGTCCCTTCCCTAACGGCTCGGTTCAGGTGTCCGCCGAGATGAGACAGACACTGCGCCATTTCCTTTCACCAAAAAGCAATTATTATTATTATTTTAAGACTAAGTATTTAAGGTATGCAGTTCTTGAACGCAAGTGTAACCCGCGTACGTTGTAACCATAACCGTAGCCAACTATAATCTTGTATTAAGCATATAACTTATAGTGTCGATGTACTAACCATGATTTATCCCACAATCCCCGCGTCGCATCCTACCCCGCATGCTAAATCCCTTGCCGAGGGTGCCTCGATGGGTCAGCGTGAGCGGGCATCCAGGCACCCTACCCTTCCTGATTCCGGCTCCCTCCGCCGGGGAGGAGCCGAGTTGGCCCCGCTCGGGGTTCTGTGGACCGCTAGCAGATGCCGCGAGCTGTTCCGTCCTTGCCGGGCCCTCCGCGGGGCGGCGCTCGCTTCGCGTTTGAGTTATAGTTTTACTGCGACTCATGCACGTGCTGTTGGCGCAAAATTTGCAGAGTAAGTTGTACCTCAACCATGTTCCTAATTCTTTCCTTGCGCACTGCACATCGGTATTAACTTCTGATTTTCTGCTCTGTGCCGATTAGTTCCCAATACGGTCATGTTTAGGAAAATCTGGGTAGAAAAAGCGCGTAGGCACTTTTCACTGAGCTGTCGAAGTGGAAGCCTTGCGGCTACACACTGCAACCCCGGCCAATCGAAAAAAAAATTGTTGAATCCAATTGAGAAACTTCATTTGGTACCATTTGAATTTTGCATTTTTTGCCCTTAAATAGACACCATAGGACCCAGTAGCTCCCTGGAATGTGAGCTGTATCAAAGAGATATTATAAAATGCATCTCCCATGTGAAAAATACATTATGTTGCAAATATTTGTGCAACCTTACATCTTTCGTAACATTGTGAAGCAAAAAAAAAAGGTGTATTGGCGGCTGGACCGGAGCGCTGGCAGGTGCCGACATTTAGCAAGTAATATGAAGTCAAACAAGCTAAGCATATATCGGTCACAAACAGCAACACTATATAGTCACAAAAAAGCAACGTACTCATAACATCCACAGAAAACACTTCGAATTCGTGTTTATATACGCCGGCTATGGGACCCACATACTAGAGGCAGTGGTGCTTGCACATCGAATGCAGTTATGTATTTCGATTGCGGCAGGTGGCGCAAGTTGTCGATATAATTTAGTAAGTTAAGCCACTGACATCTTTTATTACAAAAAGAATACTTGTTCTACGCCGTGCTTTTAGAGTGCAGATCTGCTGCATAGTAACTGCCTTTTAAAGATGTGGTTTTTGCTTAAGTTTCTCTGGAGCAATGTGGAATTCATTTAGAACCACAATTCCAACTGTAACCAATTGTTGTATACCATTTGAAGTAATTTATGAACATTCGGGTGCCCATTAGATATTTCCTACTTGTCGTATGCGGAGTTGCGAAAGCACAGCCAGCTCAATAAATACGTAACAGGAATTGTATGAATATCTCCAGCTACTAAAACTGGTGCTAACGTCGCACATATTGTGATGTTTGCGGAAATTCGTGTCTGAGAACGAACAGACGAGAATAATAGGCCACCACAGAAGCCTCAGAAGCATCTAACTAACAATACTGCTCAAAACTCTGGTAAACGGTTATCTTGCTATTTTATAGCTAATAGTATGCGATCTATAGCTAGATCGCATGTTAAGCAGCACGCACGCACTGAATATAACTTGAATACACAAGCCACATATGAGACTCGATATTCATCAACGAGTCAACATATATCAGTTCACAAATGCGAGCTTGCTCTGGGGAGTTCAGCCGATAAGAGAAATTGAAGGATCGACGTTCCTTTTTTTCAGCGCAGACATTTGAAGGCCTGTTGCTAGAATTGAAACTACAGCGTGAAAGGACAACAGAAATTAATTCAGAGTTTCTATTTTCTTCTCTTTGTGGAGTTTTATATTGCATTTCATTTTTTGGCTTTTATATAAATAGTATCTCTAATCACACCATCAGCGTAGCTATAGTTTTTACGCCACACGCATGCGTTATGCAGCTGACAAAGAAGCTAATGACTACGGCATGTGGTTATTGAGCAGGAAGCCGGGTGCTCTGGCTATGGTGGCTGCATTTCGCTGAGAATGAAGCACAAAAAAACGTGTTTTTTTGCGGAAGTTTCTCTGCACGCTAGCGAATCCCAGAAGTGTGAATTGATGCCGAACCCCACTGCACACTAAGTGTCTCTTAATCTAGAGCACGGCCTTCTCCTTTCACCAATGGACAATCCTTATTTTCTTAATTTTTTCTTTCTGTCCAAAACGTAGACATGACGTTTACAGAGACGTCGCCGTCGTGACGTTTTTTCTTTCTTAAAAAAAAAAAAACAAGCATCCGGATCTGGCTTCAGTGCCACGGCCGTGCCTTTGCCGACTTCTCACGTAACGTTCGTCGAGTCGTGAGCGCTGGAAAAAAAAAAGGGAATCACGCCAGGAAGGCAGTCGTCAACTATCGGCACGCGCCCCAAGACGGACCACTGACGCGGCACAGGCAAAAGCGCGCGCTAGAAACGAAGCGAAGGGAACCCGAGACCGGGACGGCGGCAAGACGTCCCATCTTGTCCTGTCCGGTGGTTCACGCGCCGCCGGTCACGCTATTGGAGCCTCGTGTGGGCGCTCCTCGGCACAGCGGAGCATCAGAAGCAGCATTGCCGGAGAGGCAAGAACAACAGTGAGAGGATAAGGCCCAGGAGAGGGGGCGCAGAACTTCCTCCTTCCCCCTCTACCAATACAAACAAGCAGGCGAACGAGACAAGGCGAAGGGGACAAAACAGTGCCGAGACTTACTGTCCGCTTGTACTTTTTTGCCATGGGCAGTGCAACGGCGGTCACGTGCCAGGAAAGGGGGGAGGGGGGACATAGCGACGACAATCCGCGCGGGGTGAAGAAAGCGCAGCACGGCCTCCAGTGAGCGCGTGCCGAAGAAGGGGGGAACCGCAACGGCTCTCCGGAAAGACAACGGAAAAGAACGGACGAAGAAAACAACGAGCAAAGGATCTCTGGCAGGAAAGCCGGAGCTTTCGGGGGAAGGCAGTCATCCGTGGCAGCCATGAATATGAAACGCTGCCCGGCAGCGGTCTTGCTCTTGGAAAGGAATATGGGCGTCAAAGCCCGAGTGCGGAGCGGGTCGGCCGCGCGCAGCGAGACAAAGAAGACGAGCGACGGATACCGCAGCGGAGGCTGTGCGAGGAGGGAGATGAAAGAAAAAAAGAAATAAGTTGAGAGAGCCGCACGCAACCAGCTGCGCCGTCGGCAGCGACACGTGTGGACCCGCCGGAGGGGGGCTGAAGGAAGTCACGCGTACCGGAGTGCCACGGCGTGCGTCCAGCGACGCCGACGTGGCGCCCCGCTGTCTTCTGGACCCTCTCCGCGGCCGTGTCCGTGACACGCTAACGGACCCGGGCAACGCTGCGTCGTCGTCGGCGTACGCGGGTCGTGTCTGGGCGTCAAAACGCTGCCTTTCTTACCCGCTCTTCCTCTCTCCTTCTTACGGTTCCCTCAGTCTTTCTCCGTAACGGTTCTTCTCGCTCGCGTCTCGGAATGAAAGGTTGCTCACTGGCTGTGTTGTTTTGCATAGAGAGAAGAAGGAAGGCGAGTCTCTTCAGACATCCGTGCCGCAAAACCACGGTTTATTTCTTTCTTTCTTTCTTTCTTTCTTTCTTTCTTTCTTTCTTTCTTTCTTTCTTTCTTTCCTTCTTTCTTTCTTTCTTTCTTTCTTTCTTCCTTTCTTTCTTTCTTCTCCTTTCTTTCTTTCTTTCTTTCTTTCTTTCCTTCTTTCTTTCTTTTTGTCTTTCTTTCTTCAAACAAGATCGATTCGCTGCACTTTAACCTGATTTTACCCAAGGCGGCGCTTTGACGGATGGAAGAGAGCAATTACTTTCTTATTTCATATCACCTATAGGTGACTCACCAAGTGGTTGGGCGAGTTGGTGACGATCTTCCATGGTTACAGCGCGAAATACGTGACTAGAGAGGACGACAGAACACAGCGCTGTGTTCTGTCGTCCTCTCTTCTCCTGTCTTTCGCATTGTAACTGAGGAATGTAGGTGACTGAGTCTTTCTGACGATTTTCCATCTCCGTTAATGCAGGTTTAGCTTTCCGTTCTCAAAACCGATTGTAATTTTTTAAAGTTACGATTGAAGGAGCGCCAGTGAGAAATGGTAGGGAACACCTTTTTCTTTCTTTTTTACTTGATTTCTGAGAAATAAACACCAGAACGGGCAGACCGCAAGTTAGGAGAAACGGACTAATGGAAGCGTTCTCTGCTCAGGGGCGCAGCACAAGCAATCCGGACACAACATGGCGCGAATGACGGCTCGGGACGGATACGTTGGGGCACAAATGCAGGTCAGGCGCCCATGTAGTCGTCTAAGCGAGTGGCCGCTTCCTTTCTCGAGCCGATGCTGTTCCTTTATACCAAGAAGTTCGTGTTTGATGCGTGTGAAAGTTAGAGGTGCAAATGGACTGTACTGCGGGATATGTGAGGTGGCGACCAAAGGGCTGAGGATCTCCCAGGGTAACAGAGTGGATTGAGAGGGGGGGGGGGGGGGAGATTTAAAGCGTTGACTTGGATAGGGTGACTATGACTTGCGTAGGACAAAGGGAGTTGCTGATTACAATGAAGTGGACGTAATCCGGCTGCTGACGATGACAATTTTAACGTGGCAGGGTTAAACGTCCCGTTCGGCAGAAAAGTCGGCGTCGACGTCGTTGCAGACGGAAAATCCTGATTGGTCGAGAGGGTAGGGACGTAGAAAAACAGTTTCGCTGAGGATAAAAAAAAAAGGTGGTGAAATGGATTCGATCCGCTGTCGTTTGGGTCGGGACTCGAGCACGCTAGCTCTACACCCCTGAGGAATTTGTTTTTTAGACGTGGTATTTAATAGAGGGATACGATGTTCCATGTACACTAGCTCCTGACAGCGCATTCTAGCCGAAATACATTACAGGAACACTTCGTTAATTTGGATAACTAATTAACGTCACCAATTAGTGCGGACAATGACGTGTAATGAATAAAGAAGAATATGATGGCAGCAAGCCTGTCATGTCTGCAAAAGAGTGCGTCAGAAAACCTCCATGTGACTAATACTAATAATATAGTGGAACTAATAAAAAGATCTGAAAAAAAAGGTGTCCCGGCCCGTGACGCTAAGTTTAATGGGTTTAATCTAACAGGAAGTAGAAAAGTAACAAATAAAACAAATTTTGCCGAGGGAAAACAAAAAAAAATTAAAAAATTATTTGTACTTTTAGAGCCGAAGCCATTGTAACGGCTGTTAAAGAGAGTTATTGCATGATGAAGGTAAATCATAACTTTTTTTGTGGGATGGCTTAGCTGATGAAAATTAGGAGATATATAATAAGCATGATGACAAGGCCGGCCTTCAGTATGTTTGCTTCTTGTAGGCAGGTGTATAGTATCGCGTCATACTGTTAAGGTGTGCTTAAATGCTTCCCAAGCTTTTCTTCTTCGTGGCGTCTGCGCATGCGGCTATCCACCTTATACAGCCTGGCAGTGCTGACTCGAACAGTAGAGCGGAATTCTCATCCCTTAGGAAACCGCCTTGCTTTATTTTGTTGCCACTCAGAACGACTGGCTTATTTCGGGCACTGAACTGTCACCGGCCTGCTCGCCAGGGTTTCACCCGCTCCGCGATTTCATCATCGCCAGTGAAACTTATGGCGTGGAGAAAGGCGATTGCCCCTTCGCTGCTGTCCATCGAGTTGTGCGTTCTGTCCCCTCGCGGCAATCTGGTCCGGCTCGCTCGCTGAACCATTCCAGGTCACGTACGGGGGCTAATGCATGCGTCTTGACCTGCGGTTGACACTGTGCGAAGCGTGCAGTTGTTGACCCAAGGTGGGGGAGGGGAGGGGGGGCGCTAGCGTGTGGCGACAATGGCTGAAAGCGCCTTGTTGGCCAAGAGCTCTTGACCGCGCCTCATTCTGTCTGCGCACTCTTGTTTTGAGCTTTATTTTTACTTTGACTCCACGTATGCGCTGTTCTTTGCAAGCACTATACGGCAAGGGACTTCGTTACGGAGAGGACAATGCTGCGACAAGCGGCGCGGAATTCCTTTTCAGAAATGCAGCGCGCGAAGGCGTGGAAAGAGGCGGTCGCGCTTGCGGGGCAGTTTCTGGGGGTGCTGTGTCAGCGAGCCGTGCTACGTCGACTTGTCTCGGATTGGAAGTAGGCTGGAAGTAGGGACTAAGTTGGTCACGAAACGTTGGCCTGGTTTCCCTCATGCTTGGGAAAGCCGCGACTCATTGCTTGTCCCCCTTGTAAAAATCCTCTATAGATTGTCTATAGACTTCTTGTAGACCCTATCGCCAACCTGTTGATATTCCCTTTTAGCTATTCATAGCTTATAGAATGTCTATGGACAAAATTCTACTAAAAGTGTATGGTCATAAATCTATAGATTGCCTATAGACTCTGTATAGAATTTGTATTGCCTATAGAGTAGACTATAGGATTTCTCTATAGAATGTCTATAGAGTTCATAAATAAAAGTCTATAGACTGCGCAGTCTATAGACTGCGTAAGAAAATGTTCGTAAGAGTCTTGTTTAAGGTGCAGAAAGGAGAAGCGAATTTGCGTGTGCGTTCGATATGAAGTTGCGCAACAATCTGAACGAGTGCGATGGTGTTATTTAGACAAGTAGAAAATTGACACCTCGGGTGGCTGACATCCGTCGGTCCCGCCCCCTTGGCATTGTGTAAAAAGCGCAACCCTTCTCGTTTGAACTGAAACTGCAAATGAAATTTGGCACTCTAAATGGTTGATGTGCCCGACGTCGAAAGCTATGGGACAGTCCGTGTGACCGAGAAAACAGCAACGCAAGAGGTTGAGGATCGTAAGTTTCAGAGTTGGGTTTACAAAAACGGTTCCTGAAAAAAAAAAAACAACCAATGAAATGGAAACAGCGTAATTTGAAACTGGAACGAAGGTACACACAACTACGAGCGCTGCTTCAAATCGAGTTTAAAATCGCGTTGTTTTTACTCAACTCGCCCAAGCTTCTGTTTTAATGAAATAAACTTTCGATGGCAAGTTTATTGATTACGCAACGCGTGCATGCCAGATGATGTCAAGACAGACACCGAACGAAGATTCGTCTGGAGGATATATGTGCTGCCACGCCGGACGCTATGTGCCTACATACAGACACGCGGCGTATACGTCGGCCTTCCGAAGCGCGGCTCCGTCGCCGCTGTCGTGCTTGTCACCTCCGCGGGACGAGAGCACTCGCTTTGCGAGGTCACGCTCCAGACGGGCCGACTCTCGGTGCAAGGTGCGGCTGTGCGTCCCCTCGACCCGGAATCGGGGAAACGTCCACTGCACAGGCGCTGCCGGCTCCTAGCGCGTATAGACTGCTAACGGCATCTCGTTGTCTTCGTCTCTGCCCCTTGAGGGCTGCTGCCAACTTTCTTGTGAACGCTTATTAATGCGAAAGCATTCCCAGGCTATGTCGGCACCAGAAGTGTCCGCGAAAAGTGTCCGCAAAAACTGTTCGCAAAATGTGCCTCCAAACCGTGGAAGCAAGATTGGTGTGGTGAAGTATATAAAATCAGTGATTAAACAAAATCAGTGATTAAACAAAATCGAGTGCCCCGCCGCGGTGGCTCAGTGGTTAGGGCGCTCGACTACTGATCCGGAGTTCCTGGGTTCGAACCCGACCGCGGCTGCTGCGTTATTATGGAGGAAAAACGCTAAGGCGCCCGTGTGCTGTGCGATGTCAGTGCACGTTAAAGAACCCCAGGTGGTCAAATTATTCCGGAGTTCTTCACTACGGCACCTCTTTCTTCCTTTCTTCTTTCACTCCCTCCTTTATCCCTTCCCTTACGGCGCGGTTCAGGTGTCCAATGATATATGAGACAGATACTGCGCCATTTCCTTTCCCCCCAAAAAACCAGTTATAACAAAATCGAGTCAGTATTTAGTCATCATCATCTTCATAATTTATTATCCTTTAAGGGCCCTGGGTTGGGCATTACATAAGGGGTGGGGGCAACAAGTACAGGAATCACGTGGTCATATAATTATAAAGCCAAATAAAAAGCATAGAGGCAAGTAACGTTATACATTCTTATGAAACCATGGTTATTGAAAGGGAGAAACGAAAAAAGTAAAAAAAAGACGAAAAGAACACCCATGCGATTGATATCTACATATCTTTACAAATAAGTACAAATCAACACAATTGGCAATTAACATTAGTAATTAATTATTGACCTTATTAATGGTAATAATACAATTACTTAATGATACTAATCAACCATGCTGATTGAAGAGGGTAATTAACTAGCGTAAATAGTGATGGTAACCAATGAGGACAATTATTGGAGCTATTTAGTGAGACCATGTGACGTCAGTAGGGGTGCGAAATCATCTCATACGTGTGATAACGTCACGCCTATAACGAATTAGAGTAACGCAAAAAAACGAAGCCTCGAATGTCGGTGTCAGGTTGCTTTTGGCACATTCCGTATGCGACGCCGAGGCTGCAGTCAGGTTTTACTACGTCCATTTGACCGGTGCTTCGGGCCGCGCATGGGTTAGCGAACAAGCCTTGCTTATTGGCCAAGTGCTCAGAGTAATACCCCAGAGTAAAGTAGATTTGTTATTATAGAGATTACTCATTGGCATCCGCCCAAGCGCAGTCATACGGCTACAAAGAAAAACTGTACAGTTTCCACAAAAATTTTGTAGTTAAATAAAGTTCGTCCGGGTCCGGGGTTCGAACCCGGGCCACCGCTTCAGCGGAGCAGTCCCTCTACAAACTGAGATGACCGGTACGTCTGTTATATGGTAGGGTGAGGGCGAATTGATTAATAAGCCTTGCTTGTTCCAAAGCGCCGAATCCAATGGACTATGGGGCGTTTTCGTTGTGTCCGCTTACGGCGAGTTGGGGCACATGGTCGTGAGTTCGACTCACCTGCCAACGTACGCGCTGACCGTGCGTGGTTTGTACTTCCACTTGTTTCTAGCTCTCCCCTAACCTCATCACCTTCGCCTCTTTCTCGCTTCACTGTTGAGTGTCCCCACGCAATCAGACAGTCAGCGGGGCTTTCTTATCAGATTCAATCACACACGTATGCCACATCCGGGGAGAAATGGAGGGACGGGGAAAAACGCGTAAATGCACCTAGAAGACGCCCGAGTGACTCCAAAAGCTCGACGGACAAAGTATACACTCGCCCCGGTGGCTTAGAGGTTAGGGCTCTCGGCTACTGATCCGGAGTACCCGGGTTCGAACCTGGCCGCAGCGGCCGCGTTTCGATGAAGGCGAAACGCAAAGGCGCCCGTGTGCTGTGCGATGTCGGTGCACGTTAAAGATCCCCAGGTGGTCTAAACTATTCCGGAGCCCTCCACTACGGCCCCTCATTCTTCCTTTCTTCTCTGAGCCCATCCTTTATCCCTTCCCTTACGGCGCGGTTTAGGTGTCCGCCCAGATGCCAGACAGATACTGCGCCATTTCCTTTCCCCGAAAACCAACCTTCCAATTTTTCAATTTCCCAAGTATGCACCAGTATCCTCTAATACGGTGCTTTAAAAAATAAAGTACAGCATAAATGTGCTGCACAAAGTACATCCCAAAAATAAAAACAACGGCTTACGCATTTCAAGGGGAAGAAAAAAGATTGGGGCAGTCTTAACCGCATTCTTGAAGAGGAAAATTCGGCAGCATTTTGAAGTTAGCCCCCCCAAAAAATTTTGAAAATGGGCCCACCCCAGAAAATGAATTAAGGTGGATTAGTGGGTGGATTAAGGTGAAATAATGGGTCGGGTTATAATAATCTCATATGATATTCCAGTGGAGTGTACTCGACCATTCTTACCCTCAGAATTTCAAATTTGGCGGTGCTGATGACGTCAGAACCCTCTAGACCAATCAGAAAATTTCGTTACGGAGAAACCGGGTGGTTTTTACAAGACTACCTAAATGCTAGCACATTAAAAAGAACAAAAAGAAACAGAAAAGAAGTGCAACTCAATTCACAACACTGTAACGAACTCAAGCCTTGGCAGTCGATTAGGTTGTGCCAGTGTGTACAAAATACGCTTGAAGTGCATGGTCGGATATATATTCCGCATCAAAAGCGATAAGCGCCACAGTGCATGCAAAATGCGCTTCAACTACACGATCGGCCGTACATTCTGCGTCAAGAGTGATAAGCGCCAGACTCTTCAGGAAAAGAGGAACACGGAACGATATGGCCCGGCGTCCGCACTCCGTTCGATAAGGCAGCACGCAGGCGTCATTCTCACGTGTGTTGTACACATAAGAGACGCTGCACTTAGACTCTTCATTCTTTCCAAACAACGCCCGAATTCAAATGCAAATCAGCTCAAATGAAAGACCCAGGAATAGAGACAAGAGTTCTTACTTTCGAATTCGCATTTCTTTTACGCTGTTAACTTACCTGTGATTAACACGAAACAACTTGTCTAGGAGCGTGTTTTGTTGAACGCATGAATATTTACTTTGGCCTGCGTTAAGTCAGAAATCAAAATTACAGGACTGCACTTGCGTATGCTTATTAGCGGAAATGCAAAATCCTTTCCATTTCCTTTCTTTCTCCTTGCATTTTTCATTTCAAAATTTTTTATATTTCTAGATTTGAAATTTTATTTTGTTTTTAATTTCATTTAATTATGTTTTATTTTTCATGTTGTTAATTTTTATTTTTGCTTTAATTTTTAGTCTAGGTAAGTCTTCAGAGGCATTTACATCGGTTTTCATCGAGTCAGTCGCACAAATCTTGATTGAAACAGAGCGTTTATTTTAATTACACTTTTTGATGACATGCGTCATAAAACCCAATACAATTCAATACTTTCTGATGACGCGACATAACCATATAATGCTATCGCATTAATAAAGAGATAGAAATAGAGAAAGAGGTAGAAGTAGTGGGAATGAGATTACTGTGGTTTCCGTATCGACATAATACACCAGCGGCGTCGCATCGTTTACTTGAGGCAGAATCCCCCACAGACCTGTTGCTGCAGTCACGCAGTTTTCACAAGCGCTGACCAATGCAGGGTGTGCTTGGTACGAATCTCCCACAACGTTGCCCACAAATGCGGCCGAGGCGAGTGCCTAGGCCAGTGTCTCGCAAAAAAACCGGACTAACGAAGGCCTTTTCAGGTAAGCGCTACACGGAAGCACGGTGCACATTTAAGCGTAACAAGTTCCTTTAGGCGTAACGAGTTCTTTTAAGCGTAACGCGTTCCCTTAAGCGGAGTGGCTGCGTCGGCTGGTCTTGTTTCAGCCAGCTATAGTGCCGCAAAGCATCCAGGCGCAGCTCTGCTGATGCGGCCGGCAAAAAGGGGGAAGCATTTCCTGTCAGTCGGTGCGGCCATGCGAGCACTCGCCACGGGAATTGCTGAGTGCGCCGAGGAGAGGGCGCGCAGCCGTTGGCCAGAGTGACGGGCCAAACCGAAGCGACGGCCTATCCTGCGGTTTTCCATCGCCTTCTTTCCGTCTTCGTTCGTCCGCACCGCGGCTCGGAGAGACCGTTCCGCTGACAGCGGAGAGGTAGTGGGGGGGGGGGGGGGGAGGGGGGGCACATCTCGACGGATCTGAGGCAACCGAGGAAGGGACGCGCTAACGCCGTCGCTGTGACCTGCTCGTTGCACAAGGCGACGCCGTCCCCGCGCGTTTGAAGTGCGCGCGAGCAAAGTCTGAGACAGCTCCTGGATTCAGTGAACAAACGGGAAAATAGGGAGAGATCGATGGCATGCCGAATCCTTCTCCACCGAACTGGAAGAGTTGCCGAGGGCGTTTCTTGGTCTTCTTGGTGTTGTTTCGTCGAGAGCACCGTCAGTAGAAACGCCTTTGAGCTTCCACTTCAGTGATATTGTTTTCGTGTAGCTTAAGAAAATTCCAACTTGCTTTCACACTTCAGCACTATAGCGAATCAAGCAGAGAACTGCTGGAAATGGACTTCTCTTGCATCTTTAAATCCATCACCATCCGAAACGCTATCACAATATTCACAGTGTATCCTTGAGAGGATAAAAATTTTGTTGCCGTAAGTGAGTAGAAAAAAATTGACAGAAAATTGCAAAATTCGGTAATGCGAAATTTGAGCGCAACTCTCCACACGCCACCTGTCACCGCTGATAGGTGGCGTGTTACACAGTTAGACACCCTCCGGTATCTTTCCGTGGAAGCCACCTTACGTTTCTCCGTGCCTCCGCTCTCGCCATGGCAGGTGGCGTTTCGCTCTCCCGTCACGCCACCTTCCACACGGCAACGCCTATACCGACGCCGTCGACAGCGCCGACGACGCAGCGGAACGCAGGAACGGACGTCTAAAGTTCCGCTCGCCGTTCGAGGAAGTGTTAGGGATAGGTGTGCCATCACCCATCTACCCACCAGAATTGGATGACGATCCACTGCGTGGTACTGCGTGCTAACCGGTCCGGTATGCTTACTCTCAGATAACAGGAGGAGGATGACGGAAATGAAAATTAATAATAATAATAATTGGTTTTTGGGGAAAGGAAATGGCGCAGTATCTGTTTCAGATATCGTTGGACACCCGAACCGCGCCGCAAGGGAAGGGATAAAGGAGGGAGTGAAAGAAGAAAGGGAGAAGGAGGTGCCGTAGTGGAGGGCTCCGGAATAATTTCGACCACCTGGGGATCTTTAACGTGCACTGACATCGCACAGCACACGGGCGCCTTACCGTTTTTCGTCCATAAAAACGCAGCCGCCGCGGTCGGGTTCGAACCCGGGAACTCCGGATCAGTAGCCGAGCGCGCTAACCACAGAGTCACCGCGGCGGGAATGTTCGCTCACTGCGCTTGCGATGACGCCTACGCGGCTGTGTAAGCCGTGCAGAGTCCCTCGAATAGTTGCAGCAGAACTAACGCAGCTAATTGCCATATACAGTTCGAAATAGGCACTGCGAAGAAAAAGCAGCGCGGCGCTGATTTCTGTACGAATGGCTCCCAGTGCCCGAAAAGTTTGGCCACAAGAGGGCAAGGAATCAAAAGTCAAGGGTAAAGAATAAATGAGGGAGAGAGTGACATGCTTATTTAAATATGTTGTTGTAGTGTATTTTGTATTTTTTATAATATTTAAAACTAAGCTTGTTTGTGTTTTGGAAAACTATGCAAAGCTACTATTGTACCGTGTTTGCTTTTGTCAATCTTTCCATTGTTTCTGTTAACTATAGTTGTTAGTAACTGCGCCGGAGCGGCCTTGAAGAGGTTTTCTGGGCCGTGTCAAGCTGTGATTTACAACTTTTAG
Organism: Amblyomma americanum; assembly: GCF_052857255.1. NCBI lineage: Eukaryota > Metazoa > Arthropoda > Arachnida > Ixodida > Ixodidae > Amblyomma > Amblyomma americanum. Next base: position 194,466,819 of record NC_135501.1, on the reverse strand, counting down.
CCCAGATATCCTCCCAAACTTCTGGTAAAATAAATTGAACTGAAATGGCTGGAAGCAGCAAAACAAAGAGAGACCGAAAAGAAAGAAAAAGCGAGGGAAGAAGGGAGGAAGACATGTGAAAGATAGGTATATAATAATCATAATGGCCGTGTGATTTACAAGCAAACTCACAACGCAGATGTTTTAGCTTCGCTGCAGTTGTTGACATCGCAACAAGATGAACCCAGAGGAAGTTACCACGACTAAAAGTAGTTCTGCGTAAAAGGGACTAATTTACAATATAGCGTAAGTCTTCTAATGCTGCGAATTCCACTGACTCTTTAACAACTCAGCAGCACTGAAAGTTTGACGACACTAGTAGCCCGTTTGGTTTGGCCAGGCACGGGCACGAATGGGCGGAGGACTATATCCTGCTTGTAGTACGTGCTCGCGCTCACAAATGTAGCGTAAGAAGCAAAAGGTTATTGAAACCAAGGGGTGCAATTAGGCCTATGCATAACAAAGCCATAGCCTGCTGATTGTCCGCCACGCACGTCCCTTGTGTTTACCAGGTGTTTATACCCGGGGTTCTCACTGAGAGTTCAAGCTCGTACGCTCTAACCAGCCTGTCTCACCAGGCTTACGGGTTGAAGTGACATTTATGGAAGCGATCCTTCGGCATTTCCAATAAAAAAAACTTCACAGTATCACTGTTATCAAGGGCAGGTCGCGATTTTTCGGTATGTCTGACTGCGAGAAAAAGAATATCAGTGACAGAACTTGCGATGAAAATTACAATATAGAATAAGAAATACAAGATGTCGAAGAAAAAACAGGTCGGCTCTAATTTGTGGTCAGTCCCATTGGTTAATCCCTCATGTAGGTACTTGCCATTGGGCATCTTGAAATAACAACCACGTCATCCCCCTCCCCCTTTCTTCCCCAATCACCTCATTGTTCAAAAGAGCCACACGAGAGCCCAGAAATGAGATACAAAGGAGCTTCTTGTGTAGAATTTTCGAGAGAACAGAGCAGGAACGAAAAGACGTGTGCACTCATTGTTCTGCATATGGAAGGAGAAGGCTACGTAGTAGCCTTAGATAGTTAGTAAATAAGTTCTGCATTAAATTTCTTTCACATTGAAAGTGTGGTCTCTTCTATATAGTCTGGCGGAAATAAATAATAGCACGGTCAATACCTGTCTTAGAATGATATATATTATGGAAGAATTTCAGTCTAAGTACGTATGTGCTTTTCTGCAGGGAAACCCATCCCAACGACTTCTACGTTGCTGACGCTCTGAAATTTCCACTTTAAGTATGGCTGTACATGTAATTTAGGTGGTTGCCCTACTCTCGTTAATATTTTTTTTCGTGTAGTTCTTTGAAGATCCTCACAATGCACCGTAGCGGCCTTTTGGCGTTTCCTCCGACGCTGCGGCCACTACGCGTGAGGTAGCGCTGCCGCTCGGCGGCGGCGGTGGACTTAGGCGCGAGGGCGAGCGCGGCTCGCTCCTCCCGCTCCTCCGACGGGTGTTTCTGCCGCACGGCTCCGGAGCGAGGCGGGCCAGTTCGCGCTCGGGCGGCGGTCGGTGCGGTGCGCGTCTCCAACCACGTGTGCTGCCTGGTGTGGGGCGGTCCTCGCTGTCTCTCGCTGCGGAGATCGGTCCTCCGCGCCGGACCAGCTTTTCAGCGGTGCTTCGTTTCTGTCTTGGCCGTCGCTTGCTCCGTCGCGAAGTGATCTAGCGGCTCTTCTCATCAAAACTGTCCCTGCTGAACTCGTTGGATTCTTGAGACCTCCTGTTTCCTTTTGTCCGCGCGAAAATCGACGCCAACGCCCGGCTGGTTCTTCGACGGGCGCCTGTGACTTCTGGAAGCCAGCTTCGATATCAGTTATTTTTAAGTTAATCTCACTACTCGCCTTTCGAATCGCTCCCCCTTTCTTGGGAGTCCGAAGGGCACTTTTTTCACCTTACTTTATTATTCCCCATTGAAATCAGCGACTGTTGTTGAAAAGACGAATGGACTTTCCTCGTGTCGACTCTCATAGGAGTTTTCCGAGCAGGATGTGATGCCTTGTTTAGGCCTACTGCTCCGATGAACCCAGGCTGCCTGAAAGGAGTCTCGGTTGTTCTCCTGTCGCCTCTCGTAAACGCAGGAATCAAGGTGTTTTTCGTGCCACACAATTGGAACTGAAATGTCTCATTAACTGGTCAGTTCTTCAGATTATTCTTGCATCATGCGGTTAGCATTACCCCCTTTGAACTCTCACCTTCCCACGTATGACATGGTCTCGATCTCTCAGTCACAAACAACCTTGGATTTATAAATAATCCGAAGCACGTGATCTCGAACCAGCCTTCATCTAGGAAGCAGCGAGTGTGACACGTTGCTATTTCACTCAAGTCGTCATAGCATCTTCTTTCGGGATCAAGTTTAGGCGAGAGCTGGTTTCCTGTTTTGTCCTGCGTTTTGCTCTCAAGCGACATCATATTCTCGAGCACTTCATGCGGATGTGCGTCCGGCGTGTGGTGCGGACAGCGCCATGGACTACCGCAAGTCGAGCCCAAGGAAGGGCGGATGCGTTGCCACCGCTTCGCAGTGCACCGCACCGAGATGTGACCCAGCTCACCCGCTCCTGCCGGCCATCGGTGGTGGCATTGCTCGCCGGCGTCGAGAGCGCATCGCGCTGACATTGGTGCCCGGCTTGTGATCTCGCGAAGAACACTGTCGACAGCTTCCCTGTCTTGTCTTCTTGCTGGTGCTGCGCTGACTGCAGAGCTCGCTACGAAGCATCCCATATCCCGGACCTTGTATAGCAGCGTCGCTACCACGGTGTCTGGCATCATCTACTGTCTGCCAAGGTTTCGTCCTACATGTGAGTAGTGCATTGTAAGCGCGCAGCAATTTTTGCCACGTCTTTTGTTCGAATAATCTAGAAATATTTCATTCTAGCAAATCGATGTTTTGTGGGTGTGCGTTTTCTCACAGGAGTTAGCGTGCGTGTTCTCTGCCAAACGTCCACTGTCGACAACTGCCGTCGGTGTGTTTCGGAATCACTCTGCGAGCAGGATGAATATCCGAATATTTGCAATGAGCGTGTTAGCTTTTCTGATATCTAAAAGTTGTGACGTGGTGGCGTGGGGGGAAAACTGAAGTTTTTGGGAACCGCAGGCACTGGCGATTTCGTTACCTGCCTCACTTATCATTAAAATCTTAATCAATACCTGTCGTGGTGGCTAAGTGGCTTTGATGACCCCAAGGTCGTGGGATCGAATCCCCATCTCTGCGGCCGCATTTATGCGGAGGTGAAATCGTAAAACGTCCGTTCACTGTGGGATATAAGCGCACTTTAAAGAGCCTCAGGTGGTTTAAATGAATACAGAGCGCTCCTCTATGGGGTTCCTCATAGGCCCATGTGTCGCCTCGGCGCGTTAAACCCTACATACCAAAACCAACACAGAATACAGCTGATGTTGCTATATTCTCTATTCAGTTTTTAGTTAATGCTACTTGGTTCTGTTTTTAACCGTGCACGTTTTGTTTAATGACAAACTATGAGTTCAGGGTACAAAAAAAAACTTTCCTTACATGACGCATTAATTCAGGTACTCGCTATAATATCTTTAATAGATATTTAGCAATATAAAGCAAATCTTTTGTTGTTCTCTTCATTAGCAGTAAAACTTAAAATAATGTTATTTTGTATCTAGTGTTCACAGCTTGCGAGAAGCCTTTGCTTGAAACATGCATAATATTTCTGGCATTCGATTAAAAAAAGCGTAGAGAAGGTTTTTGTGAAGGCGCTCGGAAATATCTACGCGGCTTGCAGAGGAACCATAGTCTTGTACAGGAGTGCGATAATTCTGGCCAGAAAGTGTGTCAGGCAAGGGAAACATTCAGTCCGCATCAATTCAGCGCAACATTAAGGCGAGGTATTCAGACGGATTGATTCGGAACAAGATGATTTGGAACAAAATGGGCAACAAAAGGTTGTAAGAATTCAGGCACAACATCTTAATAAGACAATATCCTCAAATTTTGGACTGTTAGCTGAGGGAAGAATCTGCAGGACGATGTGCAGTGAAGTACATAGAAAGAAAAATGCAAAGGTATACGCCTATACGTCGGGTTTCGAATTATACAGTCCAAACTTTTTTATTTTTTTTTTGAAGGCCATGAAAAGCACTTTGGTGTCGTTTGTGCAGGTTGGTTGTGCGGCAGCGCGTTCAGTGTTTGCGTCATCGAGTGCAATTAAAAGATGATTAAAAACTAAAATGAAACAATGAACCTTTAAACTTGGTTTTGGTCATGAGACTTACGAAAGAAGGCCGTCAGTATAGAAGGCAAGCTCAGTTTCTAAATTGTTGGTACCGGCGTTCAGTTTCGAAATCTCGAACGTTAATAACATGGTTTTCAAAACACTTTACGTCACTTTTCCGCCATTGCGCATCCATCAAACTGCCTCTCGCCAATAATAATACAGGAATTATTAATTAAGTTAGTGTGTTTAATGACGTAGTCGCCCTGACTTTGTTTTCATGATAACACCGCGTGCAGCAACGAGGTTTGACAATTGTGCAACGCACGTATAAGCCAACTTATTGATTTCAGAATATTCTCCCAATTTAATATCTCTAACCAGGAACCCGGTTCAAAAGTTTTAAAAACATGGCTTTCAATTTCGCATTATAATCTTCTATCCTAAAATAATAAAAAGTAAAGTATTTAACTAATCAAGGCTTAATTGCACTCTATCACACAGATTGTCTATCACATCGATTATATCCGCCTTAGCGCACAATTCGCACGCACATACGCATACCTCACCGGCGTATCTTTCACGTTATTTGAAAGAGCAGTGTTTATCGAGTGATTTCAAAATCGTTAAATTCATATGCATGCGCGCAAACAAATTATTCACCGCTAGGATTTAAACAAATGTCATATTTGCATTGTTCGTTATTAGGTTTCAAAATAATAAGACAGGACAAATGCACAGAGAGACCTGCCCATTTGGCAGGGCCCTATGAGACTGCGTGAGCCAACTTTCGTTAACTTTTTGGCCGTTGAGGGCACTTGATTGACCTGTTAGTCTGTCATGATCATCATCATCGTCTGCTTTCGACAAATGATTACTCTCCTCTCACTGCCTCCCAGTGCATTTGTCCTGTCTTATTATTTTGAAACGTAGTAATGAACAATGCAAATATGACATTTGTTTAAATCCTAGCGGTGAATAATTTGTTTGCGCGCATGCATGCGTGAGACTTTCTGGCATCTTTGCTAATACAATGGATGAATGATAAATACTGAACACGTAGACAAATGACAAAACTATTACATCCTTGAAGTAAAGTAACCGACGCCGTCTTGCTCAACCGGTTAATTGTAGCGCCACGCCACCCGTAGCTGCCCTTCCCTAGCGGCAAAAGGCATGAACTAGAAGGTGCGCGCTGGAGCAGTGCCAAATGTGCAGGTCTCTAGTTCAGTAGGTCTTGGTTTCGTTTTCGTGGTGTGCTAGCACTAGGGCTTCCAGCCGCTTAGATGTTGTATTACGGTCCCTCTGCAACCATGAAGACCTGGCTGGCTGGGTGCCGTCCAGCTAGATCATCTGACCTTGTGACGTCACTACAACCTGCCCTCCGGATTGAGAGAAAACTGCTCGCCATGGCAGGTGGCAGTTCAAGTAATGATTAGTCGTGAGAGGTTGCTCTGCAAGAGCAACCTGGTTCTCACAAGCCCCACCGGTGGCAGCACCTGTCATCCCTGGACCGTGGCGCATAACACACACTAACTGCTGCACCATAGCGCCAGGAGTGGTATAAGGACTCCCAGCGATCTATAAATGTATACAATATTTACCCATTCCGCATATATGTGCATTAACCCATTAACGCTATCGCGTCGTACATTAAAGGTGGAGCTTGTGGGCCCACCCCCCCCCCCCCCAAGCTTTTTACTCTTGGCATATTTTCTTTCGACGTTTTGTAACGTGTTATTTGTCTTCTTGCTGTTTTCCTCCTTACACGCCCATGCAACCGCCCTTCGGCGTTCCGTGCCTGTAGCGCCGCATGTCGGCGACAGCGCGTCACCTACCGTATTCCGACATCTCGCTGCATGCTCTCGAGCTTCCCGAAATCGGCGTGCAAACATTCCGAACGCCGTTGGCGCCCGGGGGCGTTTTGTTTTGCGAAGCCGAGCAGTTGCGAAATGCCGACGACGATTTACGCGGCCGTTCTCCTTTTTTGTTCGCGCGGGGGAGGAGCAAACGCTGCAAAGCGCCGCGTTGCGGAGCGAAAAACGCCGTCGACACTCGCGAAACCCGGCAGGAGCGTGGCGATAATAACGCGAGATGCGGCAAAAAGAAGCGGCGTTTTTATTTATTTATTTATTTATGTATTTATTTATTTATTTATTTATTTATTTATTTATTTATTTGCTTTTTGCGCGTGGACGGTGCACGTACACGAGGCGGAGTGAAAAAGGAGCCGTTCCGTTTATTGCTGCGGAAAGCGCTCGAGGCGCACAGCACGTGCGAGTTTCTGTGAGTACTGCGCCGATTCGCCGGGCGTTTGCAGAAGCACGCACGCGCGCTGCTGAAGGGAGGAAAATGCCTGCGATCTGTCGGGTTTCTGAGCGCAAAGTACGACCGGTCGGTTCACTTGAATAACAGCGAAACAGATTATAACAAAGTATATACGCGCAATATTGCTTCTACGTAAAGAAGGAGATACTGGCTGAATTCTTTCTTTCGCGTTCCGCGCGCACGCAAGAGCACGCGTGCACATATTAGAGTGCAATATTAGTTCTAGTTGCAGGAACAGCTATGCAAATGATAAAATTAGTTTCAATTAACGAGCTAATATACGCAAAGCTGAAGAGAAGTGTGTGGGAATATTGTTTTAAGGACCATTATTAACTTTACGAGCTCATGCCGGCCCCAAGCACCATTATTGTCACATCACTGCTTCGTGGTTTTTTTTGTGGTCCTTTTCTTTTCGGCACATTGTATACATTTACAAATTTCTTTATATAAGACTCTTTTTATTTTTACGTAATTATCGTTCGTTGTACATCCGGTTTCACTCTGTACCGCCGGTGGTTAATCGGCTATAGTTTGGTTTACGGTTTATGGGGGTTTAACGTCCCAAAGCGACTCAGGCTATGAGGGACGCCGTAGTGGAGGGCTCCGGGGGGGGGGGGGTAGTGGGGGGGGGGTAGTGTGGGGGGGGTAGTGGGAGCTCATGCCGGTCCCAGGCACCATTATGGTCACATCAGTGATTCGTGGTCCTTTTTGTGGTCCTTTTCTTTGCGGCACCTTGTATACATTTACAAATTTCTTGATATAAAACTCCTTTTATTTTTCCGTAATTATCGTTCGTTGTACATCCGGTTTCACTCTGTACCGCCGGTGGTTAATCGGTTATAGTTTTGTTTATGGTTTACGGGGGTTTAACGTCCCAAAGCGACTCAAGCTATGAGGGACGCCGTAGTGGAGGGCTCCGGAAATTTCGACCACCCACAGTTTCTCGGCACATATTACCGTTAGGCGCCTTTCAAGCCATGTCTTTGAAGTGTCGAGTCGGGAAAGCTCGTCGGTTCAGTAATACCCGGCCTGCGCGCAAAATGTGAAAACCTGGCTGGCTCCGCTCCTCATTTTCGGAGATTCGAGCATTTCTACTCTCTGAGATGGTTCATATTCAGCTGCTATGTCGTCGCTCGAAGGCCTGCGGGGCTGCGGAATATGTCGGGAGTGCGGGCGTGGCACAATGCATGGTTGAAGCCCCGGATTGACAGTGCGGCGTACGCAAAACATTTCGTGGGGACTACGGCCAGCCGCGCCAATGCGCCAGTCGCCGCACTGGACCACGCACAACTCGCGGCTCGGAGCCAAACATAAAGTGCGGCAATATGTTTCAGCGAACGCCCTCAAAATTTTTCAAAAATTGGCTTTTTGGGAAAAAGTATGGTTGCCCCGCCGCGGTGGCTCAGTGGTTAGGGCGCTCGACTACTGATCCGGAGTTCCCGGGCTCGAAACCGACCGCGGCGGCTGCCTTTTTATGGAGGAAAAACGCTAAGGCGCCCGTGTGCTGTGCGATGTCAGTGCACGTTAAAGATCCCCAGGTGGTCGAAATTATTCCGGAGCCCTCCACTACGGCACCTCTCTCTTCTTTCTTCTTTCACTCCTACCTTTGAGTCTTCCCTTACGGCGCGGTTCAGGTGTCCAACGATATATTAGACATACTGCGCCATTTCCTTTCCCCCAAAAACCAATTATAATTATAATATATATAAAAATATGGATTTTTCGGAAAAGTATTATCAGTGATGGCGGACACCAGAAAAGCGGTGAATCGTCTTAAGTAGTAAGCTAGTTAACTAATTTCTGGTAACTACCTAAACTAGAAGAGATAGGCGCCTAGTTGCAATTAGAGATTTGTAGCCGGTCGTTGGCAATAGCAATACTAGGCTTTAGAATTTAGAAGACGCGATTACGCGCACCGCTGTGGCTCGACAAAATTTGGCTTTTTCGACTAGTCCGCTTTTTCACGACGCGACTGCGCATGCGCCCATCCCCTGGCTGCGGTGTCGCGAAACATATTGGAAGGGTCGCGCGCTCCACTCGAGACCGGCCGTGGAAGTGTAAACAAACCGGCTTCCTACGCGGGGTGCGTTGCTGCAGCCGTCGGGCGTTCAGCGCAACGCATTTCGCGATACCTACGAAATGTGTAGCATACGGCTGCAATGCCCAATATGTAAAGGGAAGCAAACTCGGATTTTTCGCTTTCCGAGCGCTTCCCAGGACAGTCTTCGACGCAAAGCGTGATTAAAAGCAGCCCGCCGGCTCGACGATCGTGGCCGCCCTTGGGCACCGTCAAGCACGTCAAGTCTGTGCGGGAATCACTTTGTGACAGGTACGGACGAGGTACTGTGTTTAAATGCGTGTGCAGTCTATCACGAAGTGTTATATTCATGAGCAGGAAGGCCTCGAATGTCACCGCGGCACCCAGACTTCGTTCGGACGCTTTTTGCTTTCTCAAGCAAGAAGGCCAAATGGGCAACTGCTGTGAGCCGCTTTCAACGCGCGATGGAGCGGGCAACGAAAAAGTAGCTACGAGAGCATTCACGCATGGTGCTAAAATTTTGTCATAATCTCCTATGAAAATTTGCTTGTTTATGCCACTACACCCAGGCCAATCCCCCGTGTGGGTATGTGCCATGTATTAAGAGGCACAAGAAGAAGGTGCGTTATGAGTGTGTTCGAATCATATCCATGATGAAGACCTCTGCGTGGTATCGCCGGAATGGTTCAATGTGCGCCTCTCGCGCTCGTCTTTATGGACGCGCATGCTTGTTTAACCTATGCAGCGGTGTGCTGTGGGAAAATACAGTGAAATGCTAGCAGAGCTGCCATGTTGCGAGTACGCTTGTGCTTTTATAGCTCGTGTAGCTATTCTTCAGCGCTTGAACACAATGATTGCTTGTGAAAACTGTGGTCCCCAGTCGTTTTCTGTACTACGGCGTGCACGATGCAGTATCCACCGTTCATGAATGGCAGGCATATACAGCGGAAAACGCCAACCTTACTGATCGGGGATATTTCATTGAACATTATCTCTGAAGCGGCGGCCCTTGCTCAGCTGGTGTTCGCATCGCATGCCGGATGATCGGAGATACTGAAGCATTTGCTCTTCGGTGGGCACAGCAGCCTGCCTCGGACATCGCACTCAGCCATTAGTCAATACTAGAAATCCTCCAGGTACCAGGTGCTGCCCAGGACACGCCATCGTTGACAGATTCCAACAAAACGTGCTCCGCAGCGGCACTCAGTCCGGCCGGGCTGGGCGTGCAGTACCCTACCAGTGAGCATCCATCGTTGTACGCGAGGTGGCAGCACAGGAAAATGAAAAAGGCGGGTTACGTGCACTGGAGGGGTTGCTTTGCCTGCATGCTTTCGATAGCGCATGTATTTTCCCACGATGCAGCCAAATTTTGTCGAGCCACAGCGGCTAATCTCGTTTTCGAAATTCCAAAAATTGGTATGACTAGTGCTAACGACCGGCTACAAATCTCAAATTGCAACCAGTTGTCCATCTGTGATATATAAAAAGCTAGTCATCAGAAATTAGTTAACGAGCTTACTACTTAAGACGACTCACCGATTTTCTAGTGTCCGCCAACACTGTTAATACTATGCCGCAAAAGCAATATTTTTAGCTCAAGATGGCTATTTTTGAAAATTACTTAGTCTTTCCTGTAGCACCTAGTGTACAGATCGAGAGCTAATAGGCAATTAGTATATTGATTGATTGATTGATTCAATTTTATTTCTCAACATTCATACAAGGCATGCTTGTGGAGACATCTGGATCCCTAGCTAAAAGCTAGTTGGGATCCATGCAATTCAGTTTCAAAGAAAATTGCAGGCATAACTAAAATTAATTACATACATATAAAAGCTCATGAAATTAGAAATACATAAATGGGTACATAGAGCAACAATATTCAGAGCACCAAGCCTCTTTTACATACGCATACAAACACACAAAAATACATGAAAAGAAAAAACGCTGGCTTCACTCATTGTTTATAATATTTCTTCAATGACTCAGGAAGAGTTTTACTACGTTTGAGTTCACTTGGAAGCTTGTTCCACAGCTTAATACCAACATGGGCCATCCTTCTTTCTCCATAGACATTTTTCGTTTTCGGAAGAAGGAAATTTCCATGAGTGGCGTTGCGAGTGCATAGTGGTGGGATACAGAATAGCGATGAGTGTAACGGGTAATTGTCTTTAAGGCATGTGTGTATTGTCAAGACAGTCCTGTATTCAAGTAATGATTGTAGTGGCAGTATATCCATCTGTTTAAAAAGAGGAGCAGTGTGGGCGTTGTATCCTGAATGTGAAATGAATCGAATTGCCCTTTTTTGCAAGACCCTAAGTGGTTCCAAATAAGATCGGTAGGTGTGGCCCCATGATTCAATGCAGTATGATAACTGGCTTTGAAAAATTGAGAAATAAATAATTCTGAGTATGTCATTACCAAAATAATCTCGGCATTTGTACAGTGCAAAGCATGCTGCAGCTAACTTTTCCCAGCCATTGCACGGAAGGCAGGTTTTCATGTATAATTTTTCTGGAGCTCCTAAATATTATGCATTTTGTCTTATTAACATTTACAACAAGTTTATTTGAAATAAACCAGCTGCACAAAGTTTCCAATTCTCGGTTTGCGGTGCTAATAAGTTCCGTTGTAGATTCATGAGCACATAGAAGAGCAGTGTCGTCAGCATACATAAAAACAGAGAAGTGTTGTGTGAAATGCGGCAGGTCATTAATATACAAGGAAAAAAAAATCGGACCAAGGACTGAACCCTGAGGCACACCAGCCGTAACAGTTTCAAAGTCAGATTTTACACCGCTAAGTTGGATCATTTGCCGCCTATTATTGAGATAACTTCTGAAGAATTCTAAACTGATACCTCTAAACCCGTAATGCACCAGCTTTTTTAGTAAAATTTCGTGATCAACAGTGTCAAATGCTTTCTTAATGTCCAAGAAAATTCCTAAGACTATTTTATTATCATTTAGGAAAGTGTTGATCGTGTCTGTTAGCGATATGACGGCCGTACCAGTTGATCTGTTTGGTCTAAAGCCGTGTTGTTGAGGAGATAGCAAGGCTTCTTTCTCGAGAAATATTTTCACTCTCTTTGCAACGAGTTTTTCAAAAAGTGTGTTTATGCAGCTTAATATGGAAATTGGGCGGTAATTCTCAACGTGGTTACGGTCACCATTTTTGTGAATCGGTACTATTCTAGCTAGCTTAAGCAGATCGGGATAGGTGGAGGAATAGAAGGCAAAGTTGAAGATTTTTTCAAGTGGCTCGCATAAGATATCAATGCATTCCTTCAGCGCAATAGAGGCAACGCCATCACATCCAGGAGATAATTTCGATGGAATATGAGTAGCTGTATATGAGTAGCTGTGGGCATTTTTCAAAATTAATTGGGAGTAATACTCTTTCTTGCGGGACCTTATGGCAGCAGTAACTAAGTTTCTTGCTCTCCGAAACTTTACTAAGTAATATGAATTACCTCGCTTTTGCTTACATTTGGTATGCCAGTGATCTTTTTCCTTAATAAGTTTCAAAATAGCTTGTGTCATCCAGGGACAGATAGGCGTGCTATGGTATCTTTTGATTTGAGGTCTAGAAGATTGCAAAACTGCCGTGGTTAGCCTGTCATTAAATTCTTGGTATAGGTCATTTACATCAGCTGAGTTGATCAAGCTAAAATCTACCACTTGAAGACATTCCCTCAACTGAATAACATCGATGCTGCAGTGGGGGTTAGATGTTTTACCCGGGGCAGCTTGTTCCAGAGGAAAAAATATCGCAACAGGATAATGATCTGTAAGGGATGCTTTATATATGGAGCTCAAACTAGATGATGTGTCGAAATTGCAGAGTATATGATCTAATCACGTCGAAGAAATGGGAGTCACACGTGTAGTGCCTATAACTACATTACTGAAGCCATATGACTGTAATAAGTTAGTATATACCACACTGTTATCACTTAAACAGTCAATATTTAAATCACCACAGATTAATACTTTGACTCTTAGATTAGATAAGTTCATGAGCAGCGATTCAAAATGGTCAAAGAAGAGCGATAGAGAGCTACTTGGAGCACGATATACGACAGCAATTGTAAGGTTCATACACTGAACAACCAAAAAATCAAAGCCAGCAGAATATGAATTTGTCAACCCAAGAAGAAGCGAGGAATGCAACGATGTTTTCACGTATAGGCCAACTCCACCGCCTCTCGTAGAAGTTTTTCTACTACAGGAAAAAAAATTGAACCCTTGGATATTGTGGAATTCCCCTTCATGTAGCCAAGTTTCAGAAACGGCTACGTAGTCAAACGTAAATGAGTGCTCAGCCAGTACACAGCAGACATTATCTATATTCTTATTCAAGCTTCGAACATTGCAATGAAGCAGAGAAGCACATGCATTTTTTTTTCATAAATTGGTTTGTTAGATGCACACTGTCCATGATTTACGGTCGATTTTGGTTTAACAGATCAGAGCTAAGTCTGCCTCGGAACGGATCTGAATCACGTTCGAGTTCTCGGCCTTCCTAGCAAGGATCTTTCCATTAGTGACCCAGGTGAACTTCCAGCCCTTTTCTCGCTTTCGTGCAATTGCTTTTCCAAGCAATACCTTATACTCAGGACAGAGGTGCTCATTAATATAGACTGTGTCTCTGCCTTCGTAGCCAAAGTCCACCGGAGACAAACTGATCTTTTTCACTGCGTATAGAATTCTACTACGCACGGAACGAGATGTGAGCCTCACGATCACGTTTGGATTTTTCTTGTCCTTTCCGGGTACGCGATGAATCACATCAATATCAGAGCTGGATATTGGAACACCGCGCGTTTTACCAAACTGCATTAAGGCGTCAGCAAGTTTTTCGTCAGTTCTGAGGGGTAGTCCTTTGATTTCGATGTTCTGTTGTCTTGAATACTGCTTTAACTCTACGACGTAAGAATGCATGAAATAAAAAATCAGACAGGCTGTTAGATTATCTGACTTTGGGAAGTAGCATTTGTGCAAGGTTATCGCTATTGAAGCATGTTATACTAAGCTCTGTGAGATTTCACTTGCCGGAGCTGTACATGGTAGATGAGAAAAAGTGTAGTGGAGGCGCCGGATTAATCGACCATCATAGGCTCTTTCACGTGCACCGATGGGGCACTGTACACGGCATGCTTGCATTTAACCCCCACTAAAATGGGCCGCCTGGATCCTGGCTCAAGAGCGCAACGCCAAAGCCATTGAGCCGAAGGCGATGCAGTCGTGGTGCACTAGGAGAGTGCACTGGATGAAATGCTCGACTCGAAACCGTGTCTTTCTCCATGGTGTATCAGTGCGTCTTGCGGTGGCGGAAGTGGAATTCACAGAGAGAGCGACAGGTAATGAGGTGCTTCTTTGAATGCAAAAAAGTCAGTGCAGGGCTTAGAAGCTAAATTTCCGCGGCAACGCTTTTACGTCCGCACTGGAACTTAAGTACAAGCTCGTCTGCATTAGCGTTAAGGCCGGTTATGTTTCCACAAGTGTAGGGTCACTACATTGCCTCTTTAATAGCATCACAAGTTAGACCCGTAATCTGGATATGCTTTGGAGAAGAGCAAGTTCCAGAAAAGCAGGAAGTGAGGCGTCCTTGCGCAAAAAGGAATTGGCAGACGTAGAAAGAGATAGCTCTGTAGGTGTGCGTCTATGGGAGTTAGATGAAACGGCTAGAGTCTGTCTGCAAAAAAAAAAAGAGAGAAAATGCTTTTACTGCTGAGGCTTTGAACAAAGATTACAGCTGAAAATGCTGGCATATTTCTTTCGGGTCCCTAAATCTAAGCTCAAGTGTGGGATTGGACGCAGATTACGGGGGAAATGGTTTCTTTTGATGAGAAAAGCAAGCAGAGGAGGGAAAGACCAATTTTTTTCCACCATGGTCTTACCTTCGACATTGATGAGCTTATTCCACTCTGTTTATTAGTATTGCATTTGTAATTGTTGTTACAGCACTTTTAGTATTACGTGTTAGTCTACTGATCGAAGCGACATGACGTGTGACCGGTTGCGTCCGTTAGCTTTGTGACAGCAAGATGAATAATTCTTTAGTACTATGCACTAAAGACGTGTTCACGGATCTGTCGGGTGTGTAGGGACACGTTCGAGTTTTTTGCTGTGCGGAATTCATTTGATATAATTGGCACAAGCTTTTGATATTTGTAAAACAAGAGACCGGATTCCTGGATATTCTTCGGAAGTCATACCGGATTAGTGTTCAGAGGCACAGAGGTGAGGGAAAAGAAAGGCAGGAAGGTGAACATTAACAGTGCCCGGCTGTCTAACCTATATTAGGAAGGAAGAATAAAAAAAAATTGGAGGGCACATTTAAGCTCCACCTTCGGGGTATGACGCGTTAGCGTTAATTGGTTAATGGCCATATACGCGCAATTGGTAGCACTTGACTCTACATTCATTAATCTCTGTCTGTCTGTCTGTTGTTGCCAGGAAGAAAGAAAAGGAAAGTGCACAGGCCTGCCCACTGGCTCAAGCCGAGCCACAATCACTACCACGTGCAGATAGTAGGAGAGTTCAAAGATGGGATAGAAAGACAGGATAGAAAAGACGCACGATAGTGACACAGGTGCCCCGCCGCGGTGGCTCAGTGGTTAGGGCGCTCGACTACTGATCCGGAGTTCCCGGGTTCGAACCCGACCGTGGCGGCTGCGTTTTTATGGAGGAAAAACGCTAAGGCACCCGTGTGCTGTGCGATGTCAGTGCACGTTAAAGATCCCCAGGTGGTCGAAATTATTCCGGAGCCCTCCACTACGGCACCTCCTTCTTCCTTTCTTCTTTCACTCCCTTCCTTATCCCTTCCCTTACGGCGCGGTTCAGGTGTCCAACGATATATGAGACAGATACTGCGCCATTTCCTTTCCCCCAACACCAATTATTATTATTATTATAGTGACACAGGCCGATCCCGGAGGCAGTGCAATACCGGCCCAACCGTAGGCGGAAGTGAAGCAACCTTCAAACACACCGCCGAATTTCCAAAAATAAGTCCAATTCGGACCCGTATCAGATATTCTACGGGGTCTATCCCAACCCGAAAATTTATTAATCTCAGGGAGTCCTCATGCCTCTCCTGGCGCAGTGATGCAGTTGTCCAGCGGTTAAGCGATGCGCCACTTGTGATGGCATGTGCTGCCACCAGTGGGGCTTGTGCGAACCGCTTTGCTCTTCCAGAGCAACCTCTTGTGACCAATCATTAATTCAATTGCGACCTCCTACGGAGATCAGTTTGTTTACAATCTGGTGAGCAGGTTCTGATGACGCCACGAGGTCACGTGACCTCGGTGGCCCAGCTAGGCTGCTTCTCGACTATTTTTTGCTCACAGCGCCGACACCGCTGGTGGCGATGGCACCGGATTTTGTGCAGAACGGGAGTGGTATTATATACCTACGGGGCAAATGATAGCGGAGAGGAAAAAAAATTCACTTTGAGGAAACGAAACTGCGCAGTCAATGTCTCACTTCTCCGTGGACACATCAACCACGCCGCAAGGTATGGGATTAAAGAGGGAGGGAAAGAAGGAAGAGAGAAAGAAGCTCCGTAATTCAGAGCTTCGGAGTAATTACGACCACCAGGGGGCCTTTAATGCGCCATTACGCCGCACAGCTTGGTGCAATGACAACGAACGATAGAGCGCTCCTCAGAGTGAGCGATGAGGCGATGAGGGGCTAGTTGGTATGACATGATTACAAGACATAAAACTGAGCAGGGGACAAGACACAGGAAAGAAGCAAACAGGACGAGCTGCTCCGATGGTCACTGGAATAGGATGGCGAGGGTTCTCAGAAGCGAGTATTGGAGACTTGTGCGCCTGCTGCAAAACTGAGCTCGTCCTGTTTGCTTCGCTCCTGTCTCTTGTCCCCTGCTCAGTTTTATGTTTTGTAATCACGTTCCTCAGAGTCGGGCAGCGATGTCGTGATACATTTTAAAAGATTAGCACATGTGGTTATTTGCGCTTGAATCCGTGTTTGGGGTCCTTATTTTCAGTTCAATGGCGCCTTCTTTTCTTTTGTTTAGGTTTATTTTTAAGTTTGCTTCTAATGACGGAGTACTTCATGAGTAGGTAGCATTTCATGATTCAGAGGAGTGGAGATCTGGGCCAGTTGGTACATGGCTACAAAGATGAAAGCCGGCGGAGGAGACGCAAGCACAGTGAAGAACACAGGACAACGGGGAGGTGAAAGTCCAACGTTGTTCATTGTTCTTCACTGTGACTACATCTCTTTCGCTTGTTTTATTCCGTCTAACATTTCGTGATTTGAAAGTCTGAAAGAGCAGAACAGAAAAAAAAAACAGAAAGAAAAGATTGCCATCCAAGTGCACGAGGCATTAATTAGGGAAGCTAAACACACTATACCAAGTCAGGGTCGCCATTATCGGTGTCACACAATTGCCCGCGGCCAATAGCTCTTGTTGGCTCATTCCGCCCGAGAGGCGCATCGCATCGCTGCCCGCATTCCTCAGCAGGCAGCGACCCCGCCCTGGCGGAAACCGAAGGGCGCCCGCACGGTTGTAGCGGCAGCGGAAGGCATAGTAGATGAGCAGCCACGGTGGGGAAAGTGCGCGATGCCGCAACGCGGTGAACCGGCGGCTGCTGCCACGGGGTTCGGGTTCGAGAGGAGTAATGCACGAAGCACCAGCGAGGCCGTGGCGCGATTGGAAAGAGGTGGGGAGAAAGGGGGGGGAGGCAGAGCCAATTCCTCCGGGACCCCCCAGCCTCCACCCTTTCTCGCCAACGCGCGCGGGTGGGCTGCTCGGAAGCGAAGCGGTCTGTGGCCGGCAAGGGGCGCTCTCCCGCTGTCGGGAAAGCCGTTGCTTTTGTACGGGTCGCACTGCCAGCACGGTGCGAGTTGGAGCACGGCTGAAGCCCCTTCTTTTGCATACGTGCTTCTTCCCGCTTGGCTACCTCTTCTCCACAGCTCGTCCAGAAGCCCGCGCTTGCGCGGTGGGCTTTTTGACTCCGTCCAAGGGGGCTTGCCCGGGCGTGGCGAGTCTGCCGATTGAGCAAAAAATGCTGATTTTACGGGCCGGCGTTTACTTGCTAGTGCGTTAACTCCCTCTCCTTTTTTAGTATTCCTCTACGGCCAATTACACGTCCGTCACGCTGTTTTGCAGTGTTCTTTACATGCCTTGATGGCACCTCCGTCGCGGTGCTTTTCAGTGGTCTTTACATGCGTTGATGGAAGTACTTGACTTTTTTTTTCCTTTGTCTGCATAGTTCGCGAGGCAGACCCGTTCATATTCTGTGGGTAGTGCTCAATCTTAATAATGTATTTATTTATTTATTTGCGCAGATTAAAGTACAGGATGTTTGAGGATAGCAGGGAAAATTGTCATACGAACAGATTCATGAAGGCGTAAACACTACCCTGCTATTTTTGCAGGTTTGTCAAAATACAAAAAAAATCGTTATATATAACAAAAATGTTTGACCGAGTTGTTGAGCTGATGTGATTGATATTAATGGCTTTCGGAGCGCAATAAAGCATTCATAATACAGAACATAAATAGGGTGCGATCAAGTTCTCTTTACAAACCATTCGAGGTCGGTTAAGTGGGATCGCACGGAGGATCGAAGTCCAGGGGGGCAGAGACCAACAGTATAATAACTACAATAATAATACTTTATATAGTATGAGAATGCTTGGCTGAAGCCATCCATGACGTCGCCGCGGTGGCTGAGTGGTCATGGTACTCGGCTGCTGGCCCGAAAGACGTGGGTTCGATCCCGGCCGCGGCGGTCGAATTTCGATGGAGACGAAATTCTAGAGGCCCATGTACTGTGCGACGTCAGTGCACGTTAAAGAACACCAGGAGGTCGAAATTCCCGGAGCCCTTTACTACGGCATCTCTCACAGCCTGAGTAGCTTTGGGACGTTAAACCAGCTTAAACCAAGCCAAACCTGAAGCTATTCATGGTGCCCTCTATTACATTTCATACTGCTGAAGTGCACTGTGAACTTCTTTCGGGCTGGCGTTTTGTCAAAGCTGACCTCGCTTGCGAACGACTCAATTCCACACTTAACGGCTAAAACAGCTAGTGCGCTGCATTTACTATTCATACGCGTCTCGTTGCGGTTATGGAGGCAGCTTATACAGCTGGTACAGTGATCTTTGTTTTAATGGAGAACCAAATGCCTCCTACATTTTAGACAGCCATGCGGTGCTATACTTTAGCATAACCGCCACCTGTGACGCACTGAACCTTACATAATGTTCAAGCTTCACTAACAGCGTCCTTCATTTCATTCAGAGACAAAAAAAGCCACGGAAATTAAGACCCAAAGCTTTGCGACGACGGCGGTCGTGTTAAACCTGGGCCAAAAGCGTGAGTCACCCACTCTCTCCGTGGTGCGCATCGTCCCCGAATTTACAAGGGGCGCAAAACAACCCACTGATAGCGGCTGTCAGGCACAGCCAGCAAACGGTTCGCGATTTACGATCGGAATCGTTTCCTGGCCGCTCCTTCAACGCCGCCTCATATGCCTGCCGTCCCGAGGCGTATACGTCTCCACGCGTAACTTTCGGTTGAAGCTCAATTTTACCGATACGTCCGCTGCCGCGAAGCCGTTTCGTGTATAAGCCCTCGCCGTTGCCTCTGGCTTCCTAGCTCCCCACTGTACCCTCCTCCTAATCTCCCGCATACTTTATCGCCCGCGAACCCTGGCAGCCCTGAGCCCCCTTTCTTTTATTACTGCACGGAGCTGCGGGAAGGGAGCGTCTAATGTAATGGCGGCCGTTTTGCATTCAGCGCTGAGGCTGGCACGCGCGTGTCGTGGTCCCCGGGCGCCCCTAAACCTGCTGCTGATGCTGTCGTTGCGCGTCCTTCTTTACCCCCCCCCCCCCCCCCTTCCTTTATAATGCGGGCGCTCCCGGATAGGGAACGGATAATCCTCGAGCTGCGGCGCCCCAGCCAGAACCCCCCAACCCATAGCGTCGTTCTCTGCAGCAATCCCAATTTATGACAGGCGCGTGCTGCTTTGTGCTGGAGGTCCAAGTTGGCAACCTCGCATTCAGGATGGCCGGGTAAGGAGTACACTCGTGAGTGTGAGCATGGGTCCGGACATGAGGATGGGCCACAAGTTAAGCTCGCAGAGGCAACTTGGGTGCTTATTCGTCCGAAAGTGGAACCGATGAGCACAACCGCTGAGGGCGACCATGAGTGAAAGGAACAGCGCACACACAGGACGATGAAGGTGAACAACACAGCGCCAGTGTCGCTCACCTCCATCGTCCCGTGTTGGCGCTGTTTCTATCTGTCATGTCGAACCAACTAGTCCGCAAGAGTGTCGTTGCGACCGTGAGCACGGGGACGAGCACAAAAACGAGAATTAATCGGCGGCAAGGAGAGCGGCTTTTTGTAATTGGTTTTTGGGGAAAGGAAATGGCGCAGTATCTCTCTCATATAAAGGCGGACACCTGAACAGCGCCGTAAGAGAAGGGATAAAGGAGGGAGTGAAAGAAAGAAAGGAAGAAAGAGGTGCCGTAGTGGAGGGCTCCGGAATAATTTCGACCACCTGGGGATCTTTAACTGATTCCCGATTTGTCGTCCTGCTCAAAATTTTTTTGTATTACTAGACGGTAGAGATACGAATAAGAAGCAATGTTCCGCCTAGAGACGATGGCCAGCCCTGGGTTCACGTGGGATGTAATTGTGCCGTTTGAGACCCTGCGTAGAAATACATGAGGAATCATACCTGCACAGGGCCGTGAATGCTGACGCCATAATGGTCATTAAAGCTGTCATGTTGGTATAGACCTTTGTCAATGAGCTATGTTGTTTTTTCTTAATTCGCGAAATAAATGCAGGGTGTTACTTCACATTAAAAATCGTTGGTTTCGTTTTTTGGCGGAAAGGAAATGGCGGAGTATGTCTCACATCTCGACGGACACCTGAACCGCGCCGTAAGTTAAGGCTAGCTAAAGGAGGGACTGAGAGAAGAAGGAAAGAGGAGCCGTAGTGGAGGGCTGCGGAATTATTTCGACCACCTGGGGTTCTTTAACGTGCACTGACCTCGCACAGCACAAGGGCGCCTTTGCGTTTCGCCTTCATCGAAACACCGCCGCCGCGGTCGGGTTCAAACCAGGGTACTGCGATTTAGTAGCCGAGCGCCCTAACCACTGAGCCACCACGGCGGGGCACTTGAAAAAAAAAAGACTTTAAAATTTGGTACAAATGGTTTTTAGAAGAAATCGTTAATTGTCTTTTTTTATCACGCAGGAATACTTAAATATCAGTGGTTTCTCACCAGGACATCAAGTACTCTATGTTTATTACTCTCATTTTAATACATAAATTACAGGTTCCATAAAAAACTATTTAACAAATAAGATATTTGTTTCTGCTTCATTCTTATTACTATTCAATGCGCAGCACCCGCACGCATTTCCGCGTACAGCCTATGGCAGATAGGTCTGGGGTCGCTAGGTTGCAATTCCATGCTATGTACCTCCTGAAACACCCTCAGACTTTCTGAGCTCAACTACAGTCGCCTTCACTCTCGACAGACAAAACGACCCATGCTGGACGTCTCGCAAGCAAATTAACCAATCAGGGATCTGAGCCAGTGTTGCGTGTCAGGTCTCCTCATTCGCAGCTGTTCCTCTTTCCTTTGCGAGTATACCGTCGTCGCTTTGGCCGGTGCGAAACCATCTAATCCAGCGATTCTAGCGTCTGCTGAACGTAGCATTTAATAAATTAGGAGGACGCTTAAGCTTCGCCTTGTAAGAGTAGTCGCAATAGCACCTTTCCTTCTCCTTTCTTTTTTTCTCTTTTTATTCCTTTTCTTTCTCACCAACTGTGAATCCACAATCACATTACTGATCACGGTCATCGATTACAAGCAATTACCGATCACATTACCGATTAACAACCACCAATCATTATATAGGTTACACTGCACGACATACTACGCACATGCACGCCATTTGTTTTAGTACAATGGAGCATCATAACAGCGCCTTTTCATTTCGTGCAATTTGAAACACCCAATGAGCATATGTATATTTGTTTATTAATTATTATACCATCAGTACGCATCCTAAACACATGTTACCAAGTCATACACACCTCAACGCGTTCACTAGGCGTCCCTCTAACACGCTTGACCAACGACTCAAGCTCAAAGTGAAGATCCTGCGTGGCCTAGCATGGCTTCCTCCAGTTAGCATGGCTTCTTGCTACGGAGATGCTGGCGCCATGGACGGTGAATTGCCGCCTGTGCAATACGCCAGAGACAACTGGCCATTGTTTTATTCTGTGCATTGATACTATATTCTTCTGGGACATTTTACAACGAACAATTAAGAAGTACATTGACATCACACCTTACAGTATTAGTTTTTTGCCTGTGGAGAAAAACTGGGTTGTGCCATATGACCTATTTATGTTGCTGGGACTATTTAGTCTCTGGAAGAGCCGCATGATGGACCGCCATGCCGAATCACTACGGTCGTCGAAATCTTTCTTTCGTGAACAATGCGTTTTGGTGCGGGGAGTATGTGCTGTCCTGCAAGAGCCGCCTAGCTGGCTCCCCTATCTGGATGCATGTCTGTAAAATTGAAAAGTGAAAATTTGTTTTTGGGGAAAGAAAATGGAGCAGTATCTGTCTGATATATCGATGGACACCTGAACCGCGCCGTAAGGGAAGGGATAAAGGAGGGAGTGAACGTAGAAAGGAAGAAAGAGGTGCCGTAGTGGAGGGCTCCGGAATAGTTTCGACCACCTGGGGATATTTAACGTGCGCTAACATCGCACAGCACACGGGCGCCTTAGCGTTTCGCCTCCATCGAAACGCAGCCGCCGCGGTCGGGTTTGAATTCGGGTACTCCGGAACAGTAGCCGAGCGCCCTAACCACCGAGCCAGCACGGCGGGTTTGCATGTCTGTGCCTCCCCGACTTTTGATGTTTTGGAAGGAGGGATAATGCAGGGGTAAGGTGGCCTGGTGTTTTGTCGCGTAAGCGTGCTCAGACTTTCTTTCCGGCCCTATTTCCGTGCAATAAAAAAAAGATCCTCCGTGGCCTATGTCTTACGTACCCGCCTGGCATATAGAGGGCCTGGGTTCGAACCCTCATACCAGCTGAATCCATTTGAAACTTCTGGACTTTTTTTGCGACTGACGCAGTACGATGGTCGACGCCATATTTTCACTTGAACGCGCTCCTTACGCTATCGCCTGAAACATGTCACGTAGCAAGCGCGAGGTGCCTGCATGCTGTCTTTTCATGAAAGACGTCGGCGATACGCCGGAAAGTCCTCGCGCCGCGTTCTGTTTCTTTTTGTCGTGGCCGCCATAGCTGTGCCTGTTGATACGCCCCGAGGCGCGCCTTTCTTGGTAGCGTGTCAACATTGCTCGAACCGCAGGAGGAGAAAGGCGAGTCTGAGCCGCGGCGCGTGGAGGGAAGAGTTGTTTTCTTAGCCCGGCACTGGTGCCGGCTCTCCAACCCCCGCCTCCCCCCCCCCTTTATATAAAAGCCTTCGAGCACGCGCAGAAATACCTTGCCGTTCCACCCTTGACTCGGCGCATTAGAAGCGACACGTAAGGCGTGGAAGGACGCTAACGCTAGAGCGACAGTTTTGCTACAGCTTGTTTGCGGAGGAGTCAGAAGAAGGTGCCTGGGCTTGAAAGAGAAGCGACGCCCTCAAAGGAACACCTCGCTCTGACGTGGTCAGGGAATGTAAAAACGCGAAAGCATTACTATAGAATGCGGAAGACTTAGCTCGAGGCTTCTAGTTTTGAAACAAAGTACACGTTTTTAAGGAGAAAGGTTTTATGCCGAAGTGCGCCGGGGCCGGAGAGCATCCACATTCATGTCCTGCATGCTCGGACAAAAAACTTGAATGTTGGACCCGACCGCGGCGGCTGCGTTTTTATGGAGGCAAAACGCTAAGGCGCCCGTGTGCTGTGCGATGTCAGTGCACGTTAAAGATCCACAGGTGATCCAAATTATTCCGGAGCCCTCCACCACGGCACCTCTTTCTTCCTTTCTTCTTTCACTTCCTCCTTTATCCCTTCCCTTACGGCGCGGTGCAGGTGTCCAACGATATATGAGACTGATACTGCGCCATTTCCTTACCCCCAAAACAAATAATTATTAATTATGAATGTTGGAATATTTCTAAGATGCTGTTTTGCAAATATTGAAGGTAATAATGAATTGTTGCGATGCGTCGCAAAATCTTTGTTTTTAAATTTTTGTATCACTCGTATTGATCAGTTTAGACTGCCATAAAAACCGTATGGGGGACGTATTTGACGATCTAAAAAACGCTAATGGCAAAAAAGAAAATGCAAGCTTGCTCGCGGGAGATCTGCGGATATGTTGATTGTTTTAGTGAAATTCTACAATACATATGAAAAAATGGCGTTCATAAACTCTTTCTCATTGAAAAATGCCTTTGTCTAGAGTTATTTTGTATGCTTCCGAAATGCGTGCACGGTAAAGGTGTCAATAGCTCGTCGGCTTTATCCCACTCGGTGAGTTTGGTAGTTCAGTAATAAAAAAACACAAATAGAAAGAGTGAGAACCGTCTGTATGACGTTGGGGTGTTTGCAATGCACAGCACAAGGAAGTGTCTCTCGGGAGCTCGAGGCACTTTGTCATTCTGAGAAGCCTCTTCATCTCCCCTGTCGTTGAGCTGCAACATTGTGCCAGTTTTCTCCGAGCGGGTACACAGGCCGTGGTGATGAAATCCTGAGAAAGAATTGAAGCTTTCGAAAGAAAAGTAATTATAGTCCGTAGCGAATGCAATTCGCACTTTTCCTCTTTTTTGTGTAGTCTTTTTACCTACCAAAACCTTTAGGCATAACACGCAGCCCAGCATGAAAACGAGTCTGAAACCATGACACGGTTGTCAGAAAAAAGCGGCGGCCATTACACTGGGGAGCAAAAGGAGCTGAGCTCGATAAACGAATCTCACCGGGGAGGAACCATTTATAACGTTGCACACTCTTTATTCATAAGCGGGATCGCGTGCCATCTATTAAACGGAGGCGCTCGTCGACAGTTAGCTCCTTATTCCAACCTCCTA